>NW_028294762.1:87500-92500 GCF_964341445.2 Mesoplodon mirus | reverse complement strand
CCACGACCCGACCCCGCCGCCGGGGGGGGCCCGCGTGTGCGACGTTCCCCCCGCGTGGCACGGAGGGACCCGTCCGCCCAAACTCCACCTCAACGTCCTCGCCGCATCCGCCTTCATCCAAGTCCGACCCCCGGGGGCTCGTGCCCCAGGGAAACGCTCCCGAGCGAGGCGACCCGCACCGTGCCCGCACACCGCCCGCCACCCGCCGCGACGAGCGGTCAGGGCAGGCGCGACGGGCTCCTCGTGGCTGCGGGGCTGGGGAGCCGGGGCGCCCGGGCGTCCCCTCCCCGCCCGCTTGGGCTCCACCACCGACCGGGGTCGCCGCGCGCACACGCGTGCACGCGGCCCCGCGCCGGACGCCGGCCTGGCGGGACCCTCCCCCGACTCAGAGGGGGGAGGCGCGGGCCGCGGTAGGCAAAGAGCGGCGCTCGGCCCCACCGCGGAGCCGGCGCGAGCCCGCCCGCCCGCCAAGGCGAGGGACTCTTCTTGCCCACGTGCTCTGGCAGTCGTGGCCCTCGTGGCCACGGCACGCTTGGGAGGGGCAGCGGCTGGGGGGTCCGGTACCCCAAGGCTCCCTCTCGGATCGCTAGAGAAGGCTTTCTCACCGAGGGGGCGTCATCCCCCACCCATCGTCTCTCCCCCTTCGGGCCCGCGGAGGCGCTCCACGAGCCGCCGCCGAGTCCACGACTGGGCGGGGGTGGGGTGGGGTTGGGGGGGGTCTGCGGTACGGGGAAGCACACGGCCCAAAGGGGCGTCCGCGGCCACAGCCAGGGGGCACAACCTCCGCCGTGCCGCCCCCGGGCTTGTCTAGGGGGCTCCGGAAGGAGGGAGCACGCCCGAGAAGCGCGACAGCAACCCCCCTTCTCACAGAGGCCCCCGGCCCAGCACGATCGCACCCACGCCCGTGGGCCATGCCCTGGCCACACAGTCCCCTCGCAGCACACACCGTGCGAGGACGACGGCGACGAGGCGGCACCTGCCCCCCGTCCCCCCCACCGGGGGAGAGAGAAACAGGCGCGCACACACACACCACACGCCTCCCCCTTGGCCGCCTCGACCCCCCGAGGAGAGCCGCTCACGGGACACGCCACCGCGGCGGGGACCCGAGGAGCACGCTGGGAAAAGGGAACGACACCACCGCTCGGCCTCGGGCACCTGAGGGACGACCCGGAGCGCTCCAGGGGCACCACAGAGGACCAAGCAAGGCACGCTCACACGCCGGCAGGGGCGCGCAGCGCAGCGGCGGGACGGCCCCCCCACCCACGCGGGGAGGACCGCTCGCGAGGCACACGCCAAGGAGGCGAAGCAAGAGTGTCTGCTGCGTCCGAGGACCACGGGCCCGCCCACGCCGTGGGGCCGGGAGACCGAGGGTCAGGGCCGGAGACCACCAGCCAGCCCCCGCCCTCCCGCACACACTTCTCGACAGGTCGGGAGTGCGTGACCAGAAGAGGCGAGGGGGCACGCCGCGGACACAACGAGAAGAGCGGTCCCGTTCGACAAGAACGTCCGTCCCTCGTCTGGCGCGACTTCGGCCCGGCCCAGGAGAGCGCGACATCACCACATCGATCAGTCAATCCGGAGAGCCACGGGCCACAGGGCCCCGAAGGTGGGGGAGGGGCACGGCGAGGACCATCCCCAGAGGAGCCTGCTTCAGCCTCACCGGCACACCACCGCCCCACCTTCCTCTCGGGCAACTCCGGCGGCCGACGACGACCCCGCGAGGAGAACGCCTGACACGTGGCACAGAGCCTGCGCGGGGGAGGGGGTCGTCGCAGCCACCACCGGGTGCCGTGCGGCGGGGGCGAGGTGGTAGTCGCACGGGGTGGAAGACCCACGCGCCACACCTCGCGCCCCGCCGCCCTCGGGTGAGCCAGAGACCGGAGGCGGCACCGCGGGTCGGGTCAGCCGGGCGCACACACACAGGCACACACGAGAGCCGGCGCGCAGGCCCAGGCGGGCGGCTCAAGGGGCAAGGGGCAAGGGGGACGGTTCGGGCGCCAGACGGCGGCCCGCGGCCCACAGCCCGGATCCCTGCGTGCGTGCGCCCAGAGCCCCAAAGTCCTCAGCGACTAGACGCCAGAGAACACCGTGTCAGCACCTATCTGGTGGCAAAAAAGGCCCATTTCGGGCGAAAAATATCACAGCGCCCGGGAGCGGGGCCCATCCACGAATCGCGGGGGGGACCCCGAAACCTCGGTCCGGCCACCTGTCCCCAACTCTTCCCCATCCACACCAGCCCCGGAGCTCTCGGGGGCCACCTGGTCGACCCGAGGAGCGTGGCGACCAAGTGGGGGCGGGGAAACGTGGGGGGTGGGGTGGGGGGAGGCAGCGAGCGGGCCGGGGTCGCCCTCCCCGGTTCGCCCGCCCGCGCGGGCAGGCACCGGTCCCCCTCGGAGTCTCCGGGCGAAGACTCGGTTCAAGAAAAAGAAAATGTCCCACACTCGGCCGCCTCCGACGAGCGGGCCCCACGAGGGAGCGCGCCGGGGCCCGGGCCGCCCTAGCTAGCCGGGCCACCCAGGAAGGAACGGCTCGGGCCGGTCCCCACCCCGGGACTCGCGGTGGAGGACGGTGGGGCGGGGGAGGGTGAGAAGAAGTCGCGTCCGCCGACCGACCGGGACCCACGTGGGCCCGCTGAAGGGCCGGGTGCGCCCTCCCCGGCCACCCCGCGCGAGCAGGGCCCGGTCCGTCCACGTCCCCGGACACCCAGGGGAGGGGGACTTGATAAACCTTTTCCCGGGGAGACGCCCCCCCCCAGGCGACCGGAGCCCACGAGGGACCACCGCACGCGGGCCCGTGCCTCTCTCTCCGGGTCACCCCTCGCGGCCCAGGCCAACGGTCCAAAGGGTGAGAGCCAGGAGAAGGCGGCCCGACCGGCAAGCCACAGTCCTCCGCCCCGGAGGACGCGGAAGAAAGACCCTCTCCCTTGCCACCGCGGCGGCGGCGGCGGCCCGTCCCGTCCCGTCCCGTCCCGTCCCAGGTCCGGTCGGGTGGCCGTGTCGGTCGGTCCCCGCGGCCGGGTGCTGGTCGACCAGGCCAGACGGCCCCACAGAACGGGCTCGAGACTGCGGCGACGGTCACAGCCACATAGACCTGCACGCCCAATCTCAAGCGACAGCAGGAGGCGCCCACGCCTGGGCGCCACCGGGACAGTCGCCACCAACGTCGCCCGGCTCACGGAACTCTGCCTCGGGCCCGGAGGCCCAGTCACAACCCTCACGAAGGTCGCCGGAGCTCCAGAGACAAGGGACAATATAAAAGCGGCCGCCAGGTGGCTCCCGACAACCGGCTCCAACGTCCCCGGGCCGGGTCCCTGTCGCCGGCCGGCCACCGAGGACGCGGCAGCGCCGGGCCGCCCAAACGCCCGGGCTAAGCCCGGGGCGAGGCGGCGGGCGTCTGGCGCGGCCCTGAGGCGTCCGTCTCGGACGGAGCTAGCTAGCTCCCGGGTCGGCACGACACGGCGCCACACCGGCAGCAGACGGGGTTGGGGTGGGGGGGGGGGGGGGGTTGGGGGGGAAGCTGGGAAGATGTCGCCGGGAGGCTGCCTCAAGGGAGACGACGCGATTCCTCGGCGGGGGGATATCCCACGGAGACGCCGGCGGGGCCCGGGGCGGCCGGCACGGGCCGCCCAGAGGGTCACGAGCAAGATCCCCGGCTGCCCGGACGGACGGACGGACGGACGGACGGACGGACGGACGGACGGACGGACGGAGGGAGGGAGGGAGGGAGGGAGGGAGGGAGAGAGGGAGACAGGGAAGGAAGGCGGGGACCGGCAAACCGAAACCAGGCAAGCGCTCAGAGAACAACGCAGGAATTCATCCTTTCTCGAACGGTGGAGGTCTTTCAGAAGCAGACACGCAAAGCCCAGAAGCCAGAAAGGAAGGGAAGGATACACTCTGACCCCACACGAGTGGAAACAAACATCTGTCTCTGCCTACACGGCGACAAAGTCCAAAGACAACACGCGCGTGCGTGGGTGGGTGGGGAAATCGCACTTGCGGTCGGTCGGTCGCGAGAACGTGGATTTCAAAACGGACTGACCACAGTCACGGGCGGGGCTGGCTGGGGTGGTGAGGCGGGGGTTGGCGGAATGCGGGCGGGCGGGGGCGGTGGAGGGGGCGAAGGTGGAGTCAATAGCCATCCACTAAAGAAACTGAGCTCCTAAACGTAAGGCCAGAAACCAGCAAACTCTTAGAGGAAAACAGAGGCAGAGGACACTCTCTGACACAGATCACAGCAAGAGCCTTTTGGACCCACCTCCCAGAGACATGGACATAAAAACAAAGATAAACCAATGGGACCCGATGAAACCTCAAAGCTTTTGCACAGCAAAGGAAACCGTAAACAAGACCAAAAGACAACCCTCAGAATGGGAGAAAATATTTGCAAATGAAGCCACTGACAAAGGATTCATCTCCAAAACAACGTATAAGCAGCTCATGCAGCTCCATAGCCAAGAAACAAACCACCCCATCCAAACGTGGGCGGAAGACTCAAACAGGCGTCTCTCCAAAGAAGATCAACAGACTGCCCACAAACACACGAAGGAAGGACTGCTCAACGTCATTCATCATCAGAGAAATGCAAATCAAAACTACAATGAGATATCATCTCACCCCAGTCAGAATGGCCATCCTCCAGAAATCTAGAAACAATCAATGCCTGCCTGCCGGAGAGGGTGTGGAGAAAAGGGACCACTCTCGCACTCACTGCTGGTGGGAATGTGAATCGGTACAGCCACCGTGGAGAACAGTACGGGAGGTTCCTTAAAAAACTACACGTAGAACTACCATAGGACCCAGCAATCCCACTACTAGGCATAGGGACCCTGAGAGAGCCATCATTCAAAAAAGACACAGGGGGCCAAAGTGTTCACTGCAGCTCTATGCACAATAGCCCGGAGACGGAGACAACCCAAGTGTCCATCATCATCGGATGAACGGATAAAGAAGAGGTGGCACCTATCTACCACGGCATACTGCTCAGCCATAAAAAGAAACGAA
>NW_028294762.1:75000-82500 GCF_964341445.2 Mesoplodon mirus | reverse complement strand
TAGAGCTATCGAAATCACTTGTTCTAAATCCCATGAGGATGAGATGACCTGTGAACATTTCCTGAGACTTTAGACGATGTCAGCCATCATCCCCAAGTTCTTTTTCTTGCTGACGAATTTGGTTCACTCCCGTGAGCGTATTGGACTTGGGGTCGACGTAGATAGAAGAAAGGGATGACCTCGAAGGCTGATGACGCTAAAAGACATGCCTAGTTTCCTAAAACCCATACCTTGACCTCGGCTATTCTCTGCTGAAGGGTTCATCCTAGATCAGGTGAACTTGCAAAAACCTTTGGGTCCCTTTCTAGTAGACTGAATTCGGGAGTGCTTCCTTCTAAGCCATTCAGGAGAGCTCTTCCACAAGTTCACTGTGGCACTCGGATCCGTAGGTACGTAGAAACAGGCCAGCTCTGGAAGGGAGCTACAGACATACCTGTTACCAGGCCCTTTCCAGATTCTTGCAGAGCAGTGCCCTAGAAATGAAGATCGCATCCACAAGACTCTAAGGCTAGCAAAGCAAAACTTTTTTTTTTTTATTAAAAGAGACAGGTTGTACACAAGGGAGGAGGCGGTGTGTGGGGTGAGGGGGAGAAGACAGCTCCCCGAGTTGCTTGGATCACGGAAGGGAGCGTTTGTCTCGGGATCACTGATCATTTCCAGACATCCTCCAAACTCTTGGATCAGCAGCAGCTGGTTGCACGGTGGCTACCTATGGGGAAGAGCAAGTGCTTCCACGAGGGGAAAGAAGCGCATGAGAATTTTCTGCAAGAAAGCACAGGAACAGATAAGGGTTCAAGGTATAGTTGAGCTTCTTGTCTTGGGACACCTAGGTATAGTCATAGTCGTGGGTGTCAACATAGGTCAAGGTAATCTTTTACTCCCGGGAGCCTCTTGTATGTGTGCGTGGGGGTGGGGGGGTGGGGGGGTGGGGGGTGTGTGTGGGGGTGGGGTGGCGGGTGTGTGTCTGAGACTCAGGCCCCCAGGGCCTCTGCTCTTTAGCTTGCAAGGCCTGTTTTGCCCTAGGCCATTCCCCAGTCCTTTTCCAAAATATCTGTAGGTCTGTCTCATGCGTACAGACAGACATACCTAGAGATCGACACGACCAGAGATTTCATAGCTTTCATTTAAAAACTTTTAGTCAGCCATGCAGCAAGGTAGTACGATGGAAAACTCGCTCTCTTGCTTATTTATAAAGAACCGTTGGAATGGGTGAAGTGTATTTGCTCCGATGGCTAAGGCTTTTTATTATTTGTGAGGAAAGACTTTTAAGATTTCTGTTTGTCTTGAAGGAGACTGCGAATTAGTGTTTGGGTGAGGGAGCCCTTCCAGCAGTTTGTGTTCTTAAAAAGACCACTTCCCCCTCCCCTCCCCCGTTGTTACTTTTAGTTTTATTTTATTTTTTTTATTTTTCCTTCCCTTTGGTTTCAGGTTCTACCTCATCCAGTCCACTAGCCTTAGTCTCAGGCCATCGCAGGCTGCGTTCACATTTCGGATGTTGTAGAGATGTGCAAGATCAAGACAGTTCACCCAGAGAACTGGGCGGCGGGTGCCTTGCTGACATCAAAAAGCTGATCTGCTCATGCAATTCCATTTCTCCTCCTCCTCCTCCTCCTCCTCCTCCTCCTCCTCCTCCTCCTCCTCCTCCTCCTCCTCCCCCTCCCCCTCCCCCTCCCCCCCCCTCCTCCTCCCCCCCCCCCTCCTCCTCCTCCTCCTCCTCCTCCTCCTCCTCCTCCTCCCCCTCCTCCTCCCCCTCCCCCCCCCCTTCTATGTGCTTCTTTCTGTCTGTCAAGGAGAAGATTTCCAACTCAAATGCAGACCAAAAGATTTCTAGGTTCCAAAACGTCAGGGTTCGTTCCATGGATCATGGTGTCCAACTTCTGCACAGGGCCTTCGATAACGGCCCTCTTTCTCAGCGCGCACACAAGTCAACCCCAGACCGAGGCACCCTAAGGGCGAAAACCCTCCAAGATTTCTCCCATTAGACCCCACACATGAGCACACACACCCTCCCCCGGTTTCTATTTCGTATCGCGTGGGCTCAGACAGGCAACAACAAACACGTCGACCGATCGTTCTCCTTCAGCGTCTTTCATGAACGTTGCACTGGCCGGAGACACCTCGGTGTGTAACAGCTCATCATCCCTGTGTGAGAGGCTTCGGCTTCCCGGTGAAGGGGGTCGAGCCGGGGGACCCAGGCCCCTCTGCGTGTGTCAACTGTTCACCGGAGTCGTCGGCCTCGCTGTTGCCCCGAGCGATAGCTGGTCCGATGTCTCATCGGTTTTTTGGTCATTTTTTTGTCCTCTGGCTTTAGAAAGGGTTTTCAACTGGGGTAAAAAGAGCAGGCTTGTTTGGGGCGCTTGCATGGTGGGGAGGAGGGGGTGGTGGCCCATAGAGGTCCCTTCGATTCACCCGATCTCAGGTGGTGCCCTATTTGAAACGTTTGTTTTCATCCCATCAGGGTCCTACCTTCGGAGAGTTTCCCTGCCTTAAACGTCCCCTGCGCTCCGCCTATTCATCATCCACCATCCACCACCACCCCGCTGCTGATCTGTTCACCCTGTCCATGGTTTTTCTTTTCCGAGAAAGAGTGTTACCTATGGCTCGTCCCCACGCTATGTGTCCGTCCATTCACCTCCTGAAAGACATGTCTCGGTCACCTCCGAGAGAGTTCTTGGCAGTGAGGAATCAAGCCGCCACCGTCAAGGTCCGCGTGCAGGTTTCTGCGTGGACCTCAGCCGTTCGACTCCCCGCCTCGGGTCCATTCATAACAAGGAGCACCCCCCCCCCCCACCGAGGGCCGGGTCTTACGGTGAGAGTGTGTTTGGCTGTGAAAAACAACACCACCCCTGTTCACTGAGTTCCCAAAAACGGGGCGGGGGGGGGGTGTCGGGGTGGAGCTGAGGGCACGTCACAGCACACCGAAGCGTCCGTCCGGAACCCGAGGAGGCGGGCAAGGAAGGAAGATGTCCCCGGGACAAAACCTTCCCTCCCCGTCCTTTGGGTGGATCGATGGCTGGACCTGAGAATTCCATGGACACCAGAGACGGATTTGTGAAACCAGAATTCCAAGAAAGGGGACCTGACTGAGACCCCAAAATGAGTTTCTTTGGGGTTTGTTAGGACGGCAGGCCAGGAGACACCGTGTTCCACCCGACTCCCAAACGGGGCGAGTTTATCGAAGGAAAAAAAAAACAAAGCAAAACCAAAAGCAAACACACACACAAACAGAAATCCCACCAAAACACACACACACACACACACACACACACACACACAGAGAGAGAGAGAGAGAGAGAGAGAGAGAGAGAGAGAGAGAGAGAGAGAGAGAGAGAGCGCGAGCTCTGGGTGCGCTCTTCGGTGTCCATGATTTCACGTGCCTTTGGGGCACGGCTGATAGAGATGGACATGAAGCAGCAGGACAGCAAGCTGGCATCTCGGCCGGCCGGCCGGGGCCTCGAGAACTTTCCCCAGTGAACTCTCAGAACCAGGGCAGGGGGGGCCGCAGAGAGAGGCGGTGGCGGGAGGCCCACGTGACCTGGGAGAGAAGGGGTGTGCTGACCGACCTCGGTTCACCCCGTCCCCCTCCGGCGGAGAACCCGCCTTCGCTTCCTGCCCGCCGCCCTCAGGTGTGTGAGAGGACCCTGTTTCTTTCCAAGAAATACCAACACATCACTTCAGTCTGTTTGTGTGCTTGTTTCTGCTTGTTCGTTTTGTGGACGAGGCCAAAGAAGCCTTCCAGTGGAGGTGTGTGTCCAAAGGAGGATCTGACAGGATGGGAGGGTGCGGGTCAGTCAGTCCATGTGCCAAGAAATGCAGAGAATCTGTCGTCGCTGAGACTCGGGCCTCTTGCAGAAAGAGGCCAAGAGAGTTCAGATGTGATCATTCACTGCCAAATAGTCATCACAGCAGTTTCCTGGAAGGGATTGTGTGGCAGGAGCCAGCGTAGGCCTCAGGCCTCAGGCCTCAGGCCTCAGCCCGGCAGGCAGGCAGGCAGGCAGGCAGCGGCTATTGTCTGTTGGTCCCGCCCCCACCCCCACCCCCACCCCCGTTCCTTCTCCAGAGCTCCTTCCTAAGTCCTCTGGACTGACCTTTGCCAGGAGCGGGGGAGGGGAGGCCCGGACGATTCATTCGGCAGGGCCTCGTTCAATCGCTCCATTCAAATGCAGAAAGCTCTCCGGTCAAGTTGGAGCCTCTGACCTTGCCTCGAGCTTCTTTCTCTTTAATGCATGGCTTTCTCTTTTTTCTTTCCCCCATTTCCCCACCCACCCTTAGGCTGCCCCCTCCAAACTGTAGGGAGGGAAGGAGGGAGAGAGGAAGGGATGGGGGGAGGAGGATGTGTGAGAAACAGGTTTTTGTTTTTTTGGTTTTTTTTTTCCCCAGGCAAAAGGTGTCCCCTCCTTTTCCTAACCCAGGAAACCCCACTACACCATTTGAGAATCATGGACATGCGTGGAAGCAGATGTCTTCACTTGAGATCTTCCTCCGCAGGAGGACAGAAAGGAGGGCCAGTGTGTCCCCCTTGTGCTGGCCGGTTCTTAAGTGACTTGAATTGAAAATAATCAATAGAGCGTGGAGGCACACTTTGGGGCGGCCTACTCTGGAGCCCAACATTTCCGTCCTCTGAAAGTTCCTTGGAACATATTAAAGCTGAGCTGGTGACGCGTGTGTGTGTGTGTGTGTGTGTGTGTGTGTGTGTGTGTGTGTGTGTGTGTGTGTGTGTGTGTGTGTGTGTGTGAGAGAGAGAGTGAGAGAGAGAGAGAGAGAGAGAGAGAGAGAGAGAGAGAGAGAGAGAGAGAGAGTCAAGGAGATTTCTAAATTATCAGGGTCGAAGCAACCTTAGACGTCTGCAATACCTCTGATGATGTCGTCGGGTGTCTGGTTCGAATTTCGGAGTGGCTCTCACAGAAACAGGCACGAGGATTGTTTCCATAGGAGCCGTTGTGGCCCTTTCTCTAAGGTTTTCATCAAGTTCTCTAGCTTCCGTTTGCAGGGCTTCAGGCAAAGGGCCGTTTTAGTTCTCAGTGATGCCCAGTCAAAAGGGTGGGAGACAATGGCAAAGGTTCATGGAGAGAGTCGTGGCCAGATATCGGAGGGAACTCAAGAAACTTTGGGATGCAGTCCAGTTTTCAGGTTAAGAACAGCACCCTAAGGGAAACGAGTAGCACCAGAATTTCGTATCCACAAGTGAGTATCCCCGTTTTGTGGAAACATACTTTGGGCCTCCAAGTAACATAGGCAAATAACTGTGGCCAAGGAAATAAGAAGCCTCACTGAGAGTTCCTGAATTAAGGAAGGTAGGGAGAAAAAGATCACCGAATCCATCCTGCTGACAGAGGTATAAGTTACCAAATGGAGGTCCATCTTTAAAAATAAAAAAATAAAAATAAAGAAAAAGAAAATCGGGTTTTGTCTGTTGGTTTTTATGTTTTTCCTTGTATCTGGAAAACCAAAGATTGAAGAATCAGTCCTAGTCCCTTTCTGTCTCTCTGTCTCCGTCCCCTCTCTCTTTCACTTATTAGGTTAGGGGATACTTTTTTGGAGTTTTGTTGTTGCTGTGAATCATTGAAATAGAGTTGATTTACAATGTCGTGTTCGTTTCAGCTGTACAGCACAGTGATTCAGTTCTCTCTCTCTCTCTCTCTCTCTCTCTCTCTCTCTCTCTCTCTCTCTCTCTCTCCCTCTCCCCCTCCCTCCCTCTCTCCCCCCTCTCTCTTTACATATATAAAGATATTGTATATAGATTTTTTTTTTCATATTCTTTTCTCTCATAGGCTATTACAAAGTACTGAGTAGACTTTCCTGTGCTCTCCAGTAGGAGGGGCTTGTTGACCACCTATTTTATGTACGGTCATGTGTCTATGTTCATCCCAACCCCCTAAGTTATCCCCCGCTTCCCCAATCAGTCCTACTTTACAGAAGGAGTCCTACACAGTATCATCCTATTTATTCATCAGTTCATTCAACCCCACGTAAGTCATTCTTGTTCTTCTTGGAGTCCAGTCTTCTTTCCATCGGTTCTGCCGACCTCGCCTGATGATTGAGCGTGACTGGACGAGTGACGGTTCCAAAAAGTTGGCCAGAGCTTCTGTGAAGGATTGTAGGATTTGCCCAGCGAAGCGAAGCGGGTGCCTCGATCTGATCACAGGCGAGGCTGTGGAAGGTAGACCCCCAAGTGGCAAACACATTGTGTTTTTTTAACAGTCTCTGTACCACGGTGAGGACATCAGGCTTGCAGTGGGGGGAAGACCTCAGCCCACACGGAAAACATACCTACGGTCACAAGAACGTTTGGATGACTGACCCCTACTAAGTGGCAGTGGAATGAAGTCCAGTGGCTGGGGTTCAGAGGGTCCAGAAAGAGGAGGTTTTCTTTCCAGAGAGAAAAATCACCACCACCACCCCCCCGCCCCAGCCCCAGGGTCACAAGCATGACAGGTCAGACAGACGTTGCCGCTAGACTGTAGAAATCTTCCCGCCCGTGTGTCTAATTACAATTGGAGTCGTCTTCAAGGCACCATGGGCGGCGGGTGAAGGAAGGCAAGGATGGGGGGGGGGGGCGGGCGGGGGGAGGTTGGCCAGGGAGTGACCGGCTGGGCCGCCGCCGCCGCCGTCCCCCGTCTGCCAGAACCCCGACCGGCTGTGGAAAGGACAGAGTGTGTGCCCCGCCACCCACCCACCCCCACCACCTTTCTTTCAACGGGGCCGTTTGTCGTTGCTGCCTTGGCGTGAGAGTCGGTTAGAACATCTCCCCGATACTGGGTTCAGTCCCTTTCGTGTGAGCCTCCATTTTGCTCATTCTCTCCTCCGTAAAAAGGTCCACAACAGGGAGACCCTTAGACTTGTGGAGCCATGAACATTTCAGTATTTTATCTTACGTGGACACGATGTAGACACTCGCTGAGATGTCACCCCTGTCATGGCACTTAGCCAACCTCTAAGCCCTGAGATGACCAGAGATGTTAGAAAGTCTTGAAGTCGGCCTATGGAAAACAATCCCTGGGGGAGAAGTTCCCCTTCAACCTTCTTCTTCTCTCGTCCACATCTACGTCCTCTATTCGTTATGAGCCATCCCACTCAGATGATGCGTGCACATTTCATGAGACACGAAGGCGGCTCCGTTCGTCATGATCTCTACACCTCCCGCCCCCCTCCCCTTTCACGTGAGAGAGTTTCTTCCTGGTTTCAGAGGGGAGAAGGAAAGGAGAGTCAGAGTGTCCCTCTCGTGGTGGTGTCACCCTAATTAATTCCAAAACATCCCTATCCCTAGGCCACGGAGGCACATTTGGGGGTGGCCTACTCAGGGCCCCAAGACTTTCAAAGTCAAACTCACGGAGGAGGTCAGTGTCCTTCACGCCACCGAACCCGAACTGGTGAACCCGATGGCTGACTAGGAGATGATGTGCGATGCATCGGGCCACCCGTTTAAAACACAGAACCAAACACCCTCTCCTCGATGACTCGGAAATAAGCACTGCACATGACAGTCAGTAGGTGTTTCAT
>NW_028294762.1:0-60000 GCF_964341445.2 Mesoplodon mirus | reverse complement strand
CGTGCTCTGGCAGTCGTGGCCCTCGTGGCCACGGCACGCTTGGGAGGGGCAGCGGCTGGGGGGTCCGGTACCCCAAGGCTCCCTCTCGGATCGCTAGAGAAGGCTTTCTCACCGAGGGGGCGTCATCCCCCACCCATCGTCTCTCCCCCTTCGGGCCCGCGGAGGCGCTCCACGAGCCGCCGCCGAGTCCACGACTGGGCGGGGGTGGGGTGGGGTTGGGGGGGGTCTGCGGTACGGGGAAGCACACGGCCCAAAGGGGCGTCCGCGGCCACAGCCAGGGGGCACAACCTCCGCCGTGCCGCCCCCGGGCTTGTCTAGGGGGCTCCGGAAGGAGGGAGCACGCCCGAGAAGCGCGACAGCAACCCCCCTTCTCACAGAGGCCCCCGGCCCAGCACGATCGCACCCACGCCCGTGGGCCATGCCCTGGCCACACAGTCCCCTCGCAGCACACACCGTGCGAGGACGACGGCGACGAGGCGGCACCTGCCCCCCGTCCCCCCCACCGGGGGAGAGAGAAACAGGCGCGCACACACACACCACACGCCTCCCCCTTGGCCGCCTCGACCCCCCGAGGAGAGCCGCTCACGGGACACGCCACCGCGGCGGGGACCCGAGGAGCACGCTGGGAAAAGGGAACGACACCACCGCTCGGCCTCGGGCACCTGAGGGACGACCCGGAGCGCTCCAGGGGCACCACAGAGGACCAAGCAAGGCACGCTCACACGCCGGCAGGGGCGCGCAGCGCAGCGGCGGGACGGCCCCCCCACCCACGCGGGGAGGACCGCTCGCGAGGCACACGCCAAGGAGGCGAAGCAAGAGTGTCTGCTGCGTCCGAGGACCACGGGCCCGCCCACGCCGTGGGGCCGGGAGACCGAGGGTCAGGGCCGGAGACCACCAGCCAGCCCCCGCCCTCCCGCACACACTTCTCGACAGGTCGGGAGTGCGTGACCAGAAGAGGCGAGAGGGCACGCCGCGGACACAACGAGAAGAGCGGTCCCGTTCGACAAGAACGTCCGTCCCTCGTCTGGCGCGACTTCGGCCCGGCCCAGGAGAGCGCGACATCACCACATCGATCAGTCAATCCGGAGAGCCACGGGCCACAGGGCCCCGAAGGTGGGGGAGGGGCACGGCGAGGACCATCACCAGAGGAGCCTGCTTCAGCCTCACCGGCACACCACCGCCCCACCTTCCTCTCGGGCAACTCCGGCGGCCGACGACGACCCCGCGAGGAGAACGCCTGACACGTGGCACAGAGCCTGCGCGGGGGAGGGGGTCGTCGCAGCCACCACCGGGTGCCGTGCGGCGGGGGCGAGGTGGTAGTCGCACGGGGTGGAAGACCCACGCGCCACACCTCGCGCCCCGCCGCCCTCGGGTGAGCCAGAGACCGGAGGCGGCACCGCGGGTCGGGTCAGCCGGGCGCACACACACAGGCACACACGAGAGCCGGCGCGCAGGCCCAGGCGGGCGGCTCAAGGGGCAAGGGGCAAGGGGGGACGGTTCGGGCGCCAGACGGCGGCCCGCGGCCCACAGCCCGGATCCCTGCGTGCGTGCGCCCAGAGCCCCAAAGTCCTCAGCGACTAGACGCCAGAGAACACCGTGTCAGCACCTATCTGGTGGCAAAAAAGGCCCATTTCGGGCGAAAAATATCACAGCGCCCGGGAGCGGGGCCCATCCACGAATCGCGGGGGGGACCCCGAAACCTCGGTCCGGCCACCTGTCCCCAACTCTTCCCCATCCACACCAGCCCCGGAGCTCTCGGGGGCCACCTGGTCGACCCGAGGAGCGTGGCGACCAAGTGGGGGCGGGGAAACGTGGGGGGTGGGGTGGGGTGGGGGGAGGCAGCGAGCGGGCCGGGGTCGCCCTCCCCGGTTCGCCCGCCCGCGCGGGCAGGCACCGGTCCCCCTCGGAGTCTCCGGGCGAAGACTCGGTTCAAGAAAAAGAAAATGTCCCACACTCGGCCGCCTCCGACGAGCGGGCCCCACGAGGGAGCGCGCCGGGGCCCGGGCCGCCCTAGCTAGCCGGGCCACCCAGGAAGGAACGGCTCGGGCCGGTCCCCACCCCGGGACTCGCGGTGGAGGACGGTGGGGCGGGGGAGGGTGAGAAGAAGTCGCGTCCGCCGACCGACCGGGACCCACGTGGGCCCGCTGAAGGGCCGGGTGCGCCCTCCCCGGCCACCCCGCGCGAGCAGGGCCCGGTCCGTCCACGTCCCCGGACACCCAGGGGAGGGGGACTTGATAAACCTTTTCCCGGGGAGACGCCCCCCCCCCCAGGCGACCGGAGCCCACGAGGGACCACCGCACGCGGGCCCGTGCCTCTCTCTCCGGGTCACCCCTCGCGGCCCAGGCCAACGGTCCAAAGGGTGAGAGCCAGGAGAAGGCGGCCCGACCGGCAAGCCACAGTCCTCCGCCCCGGAGGACGCGGAAGAAAGACCCTCTCCCTTGCCACCGCGGCGGCGGCGGCGGCGGCGGCGGCGGCGGCGGCGGCGGCGGCGGCCCGTCCCGTCCCGTCCCGTCCCGTCCCGTCCCGTCCCAGGTCCGGTCGGGTGGCCGTGTCGGTCGGTCCCCGCGGCCGGGTGCTGGTCGACCAGGCCAGACGGCCCCACAGAGCGGGCTCGAGACTGCGGCGACGGTCACAGCCACATAGACCTGCACGCCCAATCTCAAGCGACAGCAGGGGGCGCCCACGCCTGGGCGCCACCGGGACAGTCGCCACCAACGTCGCCCGGCTCACGGAACTCTGCCTCGGGCCCGGCGGCCCAGTCACAACCCTCACGAAGGTCGCCGGAGCTCCAGAGACAAGGGACAATATAAAAGCGGCCGCCAGGTGGCTCCCGACAACCGGCTCCAACGTCCCCGGGCCGGGTCCCTGTCGCCGGCCGGCCACCGAGGACGCGGCAGCGCCGGGCCGCCCAAACGCCCGGGCTAAGCCCGGGGCGAGGCGGCGGGCGTCTGGCGCGGCCCTGAGGCGTCCGTCTCGGACGGAGCTAGCTAGCTCCCGGGTCGGCACGACACGGCGCCACACCGGCAGCAGACGGGGTTGGGGTGGGGTGGGGGGGTGGGGGGGTTGGGGGGGAAGCTGGGAAGATGTCGCCGGGAGGCTGCCTCAAGGGAGACGACGCGATTCCTCGGCGGGGGGATATCCCACGGAGACGCCGGCGGGGCCCGGGGCGGCCGGCACGGGCCGCCCAGAGGGTCACGAGCAAGATCCCCGGCTGCCCGGACGGACGGACGGACGGACGGACGGACGGACGGACGGAGGGAGGGAGGGAGGGAGGGAGGGAGGGAGAGAGGGAGACAGGGAAGGAAGGCGGGGACCGGCAAACCGAAACCAGGCAAGCGCTCAGAGAACAACGCAGGAATTCATCCTTTCTCGAACGGTGGAGGTCTTTCAGAAGCAGACACGCAAAGCCCAGAAGCCAGAAAGGAAGGGAAGGATACACTCTGACCCCACACGAGTGGAAACAAACATCTGTCTCTGCCTACACGGCGACAAAGTCCAAAGACAACACGCGCGTGCGTGGGTGGGTGGGGAAATCGCACTTGCGGTCGGTCGGTCGCGAGAACGTGGATTTCAAAACGGACTGACCACAGTCACGGGCGGGGCTGGCTGGGGTGGTGAGGCGGGGGTTGGCGGAATGCGGGCGGGCGGGGGCGGTGGAGGGGGCGAAGGTGGAGTCAATAGCCATCCACTAAAGAAACTGAGCTCCTAAACGTAAGGCCAGAAACCAGCAAACTCTTAGAGGAAAACAGAGGCAGAGGACACTCTCTGACACAGATCACAGCAAGAGCCTTTTGGACCCACCTCCCAGAGACATGGACATAAAAACAAAGATAAACCAATGGGACCCGATGAAACCTCAAAGCTTTTGCACAGCAAAGGAAACCGTAAACAAGACCAAAAGACAACCCTCAGAATGGGAGAAAATATTTGCAAATGAAGCCACTGACAAAGGATTCATCTCCAAAACAACGTATAAGCAGCTCATGCAGCTCCATAGCCAAGAAACAAACAACCCCATCCAAACGTGGGCGGAAGACTCAAACAGGCGTCTCTCCAAAGAAGATCAACAGACTGCCCACAAACACACGAAGGAAGGACTGCTCAACGTCATTCATCATCAGAGAAATGCAAATCAAAACTACAATGAGATATCATCTCACCCCAGTCAGAATGGCCATCCTCCAGAAATCTAGAAACAATCAATGCCTGCCTGCCGGAGAGGGTGTGGAGAAAAGGGACCACTCTCGCACTCACTGCTGGTGGGAATGTGAATCGGTACAGCCACCGTGGAGAACAGTACGGGAGGTTCCTTAAAAAACTACACGTAGAACTACCATAGGACCCAGCAATCCCACTACTAGGCATAGGGACCCTGAGAGAACCATCATTCAAAAAAGACACAGGGGGCCAAAGTGTTCACTGCAGCTCTATGCACAATAGCCCGGAGACGGAGACAACCCAAGTGTCCATCATCATCGGATGAACGGATAAAGAAGAGGTGGCACCTATCTACCACGGCATACTGCTCAGCCATAAAAAGAAACGAAACTGAGCTACGTGTAGGGAGGCGGATAGACCTGGAGTCTGTCCTACAGAGTGAAAAGTCAGTCAGACAGAGAAGGACAGGTACCGTACGCTCACACGTAGATGCGGAACTTAAGGGGGAAAAGATGTCATGAAGAACCTAGGGGTAAAACAGGAATAAAGACACAGACCTACTTGAGAATGGACTTGAGGATGTGGGTGGCGAGGGGGAAGGGTCACCTGTGACAAAGCGAGAGAGAGGCATGGACAGACAGACAGGACCCAACCTAAGGTAGATAGAGAGCGGGAAGCAGCCGCACAAGCACAGGGAGATCAGCTCCGGTGCTGGTGCTCTGTGACCGCGTGGAGGGGTGGGAGGGAGGGAGACGCAAGAGGGAAGGGATGTGCGAACAGATAGATGTAGATGGACGACTGATTCACTTTGTGATAAAGCAGAAAGTAATCATAAAAAGAATAAAAGAAAAAGAAAAGAAACTGAGTTCCGACACATCTGCACGATGCAACACCCTGAGTGCGAGCGTGTGCGTGCGCGGGGGGGGGGGGGTGCTCGTGTGTGTGTGTGTGTGTGTGTGTGTGTGTAATCCTAAAGACGCTACAAGAAAACTACTAGAGTGCATCAATTAATTCTGTAAATTTGCAGCATATAAAATTGAAACATGGAAATCTGTTGCATTTCTATACAATAACAGTTAAATATCAGAAAGGGAAATGAAAGAAACAAATCCATTTACCATCACATCAAAATACATATATATATATATATATATATAATTCTTGACAATCAACTTATGTCATTTTGAGGCTTTTGCCTTTATAAGCCTCACCAACATTGTAGTCTGGCAGAACACATTTCAGGTCCTTCTAGAATCTATGTCTCCTGAGCTATAGACCTCAGTTTGGCTCAAATATAATTCTTTTCTATTCCTAGTATAGGTTGATTTACGGAATATTTATATTGACAACACCATTAAAGAGTTTCTTTATTACACTTCAGAATATGATGAACAGCTAAAATATGAGTTACAGACACTAAAGCCCACTTTCATTTAGTGCACGGAGGCTGCTACAAGGGCAGGGGACAGGGACGTGCTCTGGGCCCAGCAAGGAGGGCCTCCACAGCTCTCTGCTCTTCCCAGCTGCTCCAAATCCCACTGCGCCGCCCCTGGTGGGGATGGGGACAGCAGTTCAAGCATCATGGAGACCCTGGGGACATGACCATGAGTTGGGAGGTCCCCAGACCTGCACCCTTCAGGGACCATGCCCGTCGATGACACTCCAAGCCCTGGAACTGCCAACCTGAGGTTCTCTTCTTATGGAGCAAGGGCTCTTGTGACTGAGGTGCAGAAAGCCCAACTCTGACAGCAGGTGTGTTAATCAAAGTAAGGGTTTACTTACAGATCTCCAAGCAAGGGAGTGGGAGAAAAGCCACAGACACACTCCAATTGGGCCGTTGAGTTCGGGGCTTCTTTAAAGGGTAGGACAAAGAGCCTGCCATTAATCGTCATCACTTGACATTTCTGTGACTCTTTTTTTTTCCTTTTTTAACAAATCGAACTATAGTTGACTTATTGATACAATATTGTGTTACTTTCTGGTGTATACCAAAGTGATTCAGTTATATATATATGTATACATATATATATAAAATCTATAAGCTATAGTGAAAAATTATATATATGTATAATTATATACACATATATAAATGTATATACAATATTACATATATAAAATTATACACACTTTATATATTAAATTATATATATTTTTTATGTATATTTATATATATGTAAAATTTTATATATATAATTTTATACATTATATGTATATAATTTTCCATTATAGGTTATTACAAGACATTAAATATAGTTTCCTGTCCTATGCAGTAAATCCTGGTTAGCTATATTTTTTATGAGCAGAATTGTGTAACTAACTGTTAATCCCATACTATATGTCACATTTGTTCATCATAGCTTCAGAAGTCAGGCTGTCTCTGGTTTATGATTCTCAGGCCAGGTGGTCCCCGGCTCAGGGGTCTTTGAGCTCATCCTGCCCTGGAGAAACCACCTGAATCTGGAGAGAACGGTGACATCTACAACAGCACCTGGTCCATTGATGACGTTAACAACGGTAGTCTAGGCACCTGATTCTGCTTGACGAGTGTTCCATTAGCACAGCATTGAGGTCAGAGGTGACAAAGAAAAGGGAGAAAGTTTTGGATAGAGAGATCATCTGTAAACTCAGTGAGGGAACTCAGTTTTAGGGGGACTTGGATTCACCGTGCAGGACGTGGGAGGACAGCACCTCACTCCTGGTGCCCAGCCCCATCAGCTCCTGGACGGACCCCCGCCCGTGAAGAGGTCCCTCAGGGGGAAGGAGGAGCTGCTGGGGCATCGGCCCCAGAGCCCTTCTCCTCTGGCCCATCTCAGGGCTCCGACTTCCCGGAGGATCGGAGGCGGAGGCCCAGAGGGGAGCGAGTGGCCAGCGGGAGAAAGAGGCGCCCAGTACAGCAGCGGCCCGAGTGCAGGACGCCGGGGCGGTTCTGATCCCGTGGGGAACGAGCCTGGGGCCGGAAGGCCTTCGGCGAGGAGCGCGGTGCCCCCCGCCGGCTCTCCACCTCTGCCGCCCTCCCTGTGGGCGGAGGCCTCTGCGAGGCTCCGGACAGGGAGGCGGGCCCTCCTTGCCCGCCGCTCCTCCAGCTCCCGGCCGGGCCCCCGCGGCGGAGCTCCCTGTACCTGCAGTCCTTGCCCCGCCCGGAAGCCCGGGGCGCGGAGCAGAGAGGCCAAGGCCCGGGGCCCTGGGCTCCGCCCGCACCGAGGGGCTCCTCCCAGACCCGCCCGCCCAGCTGCAGGAAGAGCCGGTGGATCCACAGCCGCCTCCTCACCAGAGAGGAGGTTCTCATCTTGTCGCAGGAAGAGTTCAGAGACAACAGGGAGGAGAAGACACAGCGAGGACTTCCGGGGCGCAGGGGGCCGACGGGGGTGCGCCGCGGCGCTGAGCTGCTTGGACAGGCTGCTTCCACGGGGCGTGCAAACGAAGGGGCGGAGTCTTCATTGGGGAGGGTGGGGGCGGGGTCGCACTTCCTGGTTTTCACCCCAGCTCCACCTTTCTGAGGGGAGGGGGGAGTTTCCTCCTTATTTAGCCTCGCTGCGAAGTGTCCCGGCCCCGGTGCATGACGGGAACTTCTCATCTGCAAGGCTAGTTTTACTGTAATGAGGGCTTAATGAGCAAAAGGTTACATTTAGAGGCCTTAGATTCCCGTTTTCCCACCTTCCTTTGCCTCCAGCACACTTGTCACCCCAAAATGTAGGTTTTCTGTCCGTCCAGAAGTTCCTGCTTTTCTATGTCTGCCTACAGACCCCCGTTGTTTACAAGATGTATGGTTTCCTGCCATCTGGCCCCACCCCCTTTCTCTGCTCACATGCAGCTGTTTGCTTGCTGGAGCAGCCAGAGGTGCCGCCCTTGGCTCTGGGCCGGTTTGGGGCAGGGGCGCTTAGACTTCTCACTGTGCTGGCTTCCAGACTGAGGCCAAAGAACTGGAGCGGGATGCGCTGGGCCCCTGTGTTGTCTGTCCTGAGCACGGGGCTGGCACTGGACAACAAGGCAGGAGCCAACTCCACATGCCCAGGCAGGCCCCTTCTTTCATCCTTCATCTCTGCTGGGAAAGAGCCCAGATGCTGCCCCAGCCTGTGCTGTACGACCTGTAAGCTAAAAATGATTTTTGTAGTTTCAAATGTTGAAAAAAAATTTAAATATTTTGCAACATTTGAGAATTATATGACATGCGCATTTTAGTGTCTATAAATAATGTTTCATTGGAGCACAGCTCCTTTGTTTACCTTTGATCTCTGTCTGCTTTCCTGCTACAATGGCAGACTTGACGGATAAAGCAGAGGTCATATGGCAAAGTTTAAGATGTTCACTCTCTGGCCCTTTAGAAAAGTGTGCCAGCTCCTTCTCTAGAAAAGTAGTATTTTCTTACCACTATATGCTGAGGGTTGCACTTAATAAGCAGGTAAACTTTTGGTGAGTTTTGCCCCTTGAAATAAACCTTGGGTGGCTGTAAAACTGATTACATTACCCTAAGGAACCTCATAATAAACCCAGCCACCAAATGTGCAATAATTACTAGGCTGAGAAGGCAATTCATGTGCTGACTTCTTTCAGCCAAGAAATCACCACAAATAAGCATAACTGGAATACAGCTCCCATCTGAATTAGCATCAACTGCAGAAACTGCCAAGTATTTCCAATCCTACGAATGGGGCAGAGTAAACCATACAACTAGTTTGACCTTTGGTTTAGAGACATCTCTTAACTATAGAACTGTTTGCCAAAGTTTATTGAACATGAAAATCAAAAAATAAAAATAATTTATTGATAGAAAACTATCAGGATTTAATAAGTTCTATTTACACTTAGAGGAAAGAAAGCCATAAAAATGGTCACATTGATGACACAATTACTATATAGTTTACATATGCTTATGAAAAGTTTATAAAAGCAAAAATAAGTAATTAGAAACATACTATTTTTTTGTCATTAAATAAAAAGCATTTTTTTTTTTTGAGGTAAGCGTGCCCCTTACTGTTGTGGCCTCTCCCATTGCGGAGCACAGGCTCCGGATGCGCAGGCTCAGCGGCCATGGCTTGTGGGCCCAGCCGCTCCGCAGCATTTGGGATCCTCCCGGACCTGGACACGAACCTGTGTCCCCTGCATTGACAGGCGGACTCTCAACCTCTGTGCCACCAGAGAAGCCCAAATAAAAAGCATTTTCATGCAACTTCCTGGTATACTGTTGCATCTGTTGCACCGTTTCTTTCTTAAAATACATTCCTGCATAATGAGAACACATAGATAAAGACAGTTTGTATTTTTCTTTTGTATTTATAAGTACATTTTAGTTGAAATTTATCAGTAGTGTATATAGCCTACAATACATTCTGGGAAATGCTGACTTATCTGGTAATATCGTGTTATTTTGGATTGTTTTGAATTATCTAAAATGAAATTAGAATAAAATGAGGACCCCAATAAAATAATCAAAATAGATATCATTTTGTCTAATATCATTTAAAATGGAAACTCATTAAATCTCAAATAAAATAGTTGGTCAATGGAATTTTAAGTGGCTTGTAGAGAAAATTTTCTATACTTATAAAGCATACTGATTTGCAAAAACATAATTTAGAATTTAAACAATTAAATTTAAAAGTACTTATTTTATAATGTAGTGAACAGCAAACCTTGCTCTTAGGAAAGGAAATCTAGCTTTCCTCTCCTTGCATCTTGCAGAATAGCTTTCCAAGGGTTCAGAATTCTGTAAAATATTTGTAATAACCCAATCATTCTGAAAATATATAATCTTTCAGAGTCCTATAATTCACAATGTTTTAAACATGGATTTTATTTTATCAAGTGCCAACTTATTGTAGACTAGTTGCGAACATCTTATAATTGTTCAATATATGAACACTTGTCAGAAACCTCTGGAGAGTAGACATACACATGGATCTCTGGGGGGCTGGGCATTGTGTCTCTCTGAATTAGTGTCCCCGCCCCTGGTGTTTGAACACATTCTGAAAATGGGACTCTTACCATGTCTGCAATCATCTTCCACCTCGTAGTCATGGAGATATCGACCAGTTTTTGGTGGGAAAACAAAACAAAACAAAACAAACCCTTGGCTACAAAGTCTAAGGTAAGTGATGAACCTATGCCTGACTCTGAATTCTTGGAATGTGCCTGTCCAGGTACACACAGTTCTTCAGGACTAGCACTCTTGTTAAGATGAAATTAATTTCTTTTCAGTTATGAGAAAAATATTAAATAAAATTTAACAGCAGTAGAATTAACCGAAGCGCCAGAGCTTTATCACAAATCATGTGTTTATTCTCGTGGCCATTCACCCCTGACATGTGCATACGTATTTGAGCACTAATATAACAGTTACCATTCTTTGTGTTCCTCTTTTTAGTTACCATTCAAAGGTAGTTCCTGATGAACCCTAGTGTTTCTAAGTATATTTACAACTTCATAAAGACACAAAGTCACTAACTGATCAATAATGACTGTATTGAAGGAAAACAGGCCCATCTCACTGAGCACAAGGTTTCATTGTTTTGAAAAACACACGCTCGCTCAGTCGTGCTTACATATGTGCAAGCGCTGATCCACTGAACTGGGGGTGCATTATTTCTTGTTGCTTGTTATCAAAGTTTGTATTCCACATTTCTCAAGATACTTCACCATCTACAGATTTCTGCTGTCTATTTGTAATACACTTTCTCACAGTTGATATTGTAGAGAATATTTTTTCCTGGATCTCAGCACTCATGTTTCTGTGTAGTCATTAGCAGTTGTTTCTGTTCTGAAGTGTGCAGTGAGCATCCTTGGATAGGCCTGAGGTGGCCAGCTGAGTGACTATAGCATCTCAGTTAACTCCTCCGTCACTGAGGGGCCTGGACGAATGGGACTTTAAGGTCGCTGGTGTTCACTCTTCAGCACATTTCCTCAGGGTTGTACACACTGGGGACACATTAGTGAACGAGACACAAGGGACGCTGCTCTCACGTTGCTGGGGGGAATATACAGACTCCTGTAAATGAAAGTCTAAGAAAAATATCATTGAAGAGCTCTACCAAGACAACAAAGCTGGCGGTGACCGAAGCCCAGAGCTCCAGGCCGCTGCTGGCGGGACAGCCGGCGAGTCTCCCCACAGCGGGGCGTTCTCTGCTGCTGACTCAGCCTCCTTCATTACAGATGGCATTTGAGATGTGACGGGAAATGAGAAATCTCTAATGTGCAAAGCGCTGGGGAGGGGCCCGCGTTAGACGAGGGGGGCCCTGAGGCTTTCCTGAGGAGCTGCCATCTGCGCCGCCATCCAGGTGAGCAGAAGCCACCAGCCCTTTGAAGGTCAAGGTCAAGGCCGCCTAGGCAGAGGGAAGAGCAAGATCAGAACGTTGGCAGCGGGTCCACAGCCGGGTGGGGAGGAGACCCTGTGGCTCCACTGTCCTCAGTGACGGCATAAATGAGGGGGTGGCGGGGGAGACGAGGGATGGGCCGAGTCAGGGCCTGGCTCAGGCCGGGCGTCTGTGGTCTCCGATTTGCTGCTGCTGTGAACGCTCCTCTCCACGCCTAGTGCACATTAGATGTCCTGGGCCACACGGGGAGGACAGAGGGTCCAGAAGTCCTATTGGGCTGGATAGAGTCGGCCAGGCACCAGCAAGATGGCAGGCTCTGAAATCAGCAGGGGCTCTTCTGACATCAGTGAGCCGATTTCTAACACAGGAGACTGAAGGCCAAGTTCAGCAGTCTTGCTCAGCATGAGCGAAAATGAATTCATTTATAAATTTGCAGAACTGTTGTTTCAAAGAAAAAGTTCATCTTTCTGAAGGTCACATAGAAGGGCCACAAGGGAACCAGACCTTAGAAATCCTACTTCTGTGGAAGAAAGTCACCAGCAAATAGCTTGGTGAGTTTAAGGAATGTGTAGCTTTAAAGTAAAGAAAGAAAAGTTAGAAAAGTCAGAAGAGTTCCGGGGAAGGGCCTCCTTCTAGGCCAGCAGCCTGTGTCCGGTGGTAGGCAGCCGCTCAGAGCTGCACACTCCTTCCCCTGTGGCCAGGATCATTCGTATTGTGCTTTATCTGAACCACTTACAGACGCAATTCAGCTGCAGTAACTCTTACTGACTCAGCTAGCTCCCACCTGATGTTCTCAGCAAACGGGCGTGTGGAGTCTGCAGGAAACCCTCCTCCAGAGAAGGCCCAGGGTCTCCACCTGACACGTGTGTCCCCTGTCCCATCATTTCACCAGTGTCACGGGGCCTCCCTGCTTTCCTCTGCACAGCATGTTCCAGACGGGATCTCCTTCTAGGCGGGAGAATCATTCTTGTCAGCCATCACCTCAGCATCAATGTCCTCTCACCTGCAACTTTACTTCTATAGTCTTTGAAAGCGCGTCTCCACGAATTCTCGATCTGAACATGCGTGTTCTGTATTTATTGACTTTTGTGCGTCCTGCAGTGGAGCCTGTGCTCTGTCTCCTGTCCTTAGCCTGTCGTGAGTCACTTGTCTGAGTTATTCAATGACACCTAATCCCCCTTCCCGTCACCTCTTTTCCATTCTTCTCCACCCTTCTGTGACACGCGTCACTGCAGACACATCCTCATCGCCGTGGCACCCCGTCCTCCCTCTGGGACGCTCAGTGTGCCTTCCCGCTTCTCTGCTGCCTCGTGTTCCCCTGTGTGCTCTGCCCATCCCAGCCGCCTCCCCCCTCGCTCTTCCCTTTGGAGCCCCCGCCTCCCAGTTCAGCCATCACTACTGCTCACCAGCTCCTGAGGACTTATCTGCAGCCTGACGTCCCCGGACCCCGCCTCTGGGCTCCGTAGCACGTTCCCTTGAAGAGTGACCACGCAGGAAACCTCCTTCCTCTCCCTCTTCTCCTCCGCTACATCCCCTGTGGATGCCTCCCTCTCTCCTGAGCGTCCAGGCTCCATGGTTCAGAATCATCCATGATCCATTTCTCCATACATGGGAGGTTATCTGGCCATGTGGAGTCCAGCTCTAATGGACTGAGGTGAACAGTGACGGGCAGATGGCAAGGGAGAGACAGGAGGTATGTACCAGGCCAGGCTGTGATTGGGTGAGAATAAAGGGCCGTGCTCAGAACAAGAGCAGATTATGGAGGGTTTCTGAAGGTAGACCAGATTGGGGACTATTTTTAAACACAGGTGGAGAAGGGGTCTGATAGAGAGGTTACAGTTTAAAGGAAGCGGAAGTCTCATTGCTAGTTTCCTCAGAAGGATTCAGCAACTCACTATCTTTACATAGTAACATCTTATCACATGTTCTTTCAGTTACAGAAAGTCCAGGTTGCATATCCCTTGGAAGCTTATCCTATAAATTTTCTAGCAGTGGAAAACCATAGGCCAAGGTTATGCATGGCAGTGTTGCTTGGAATACCAAATGATCAGTAAACATTGGTGTTTATTCCCATGTGGATTGGTGAAGTGAGCTGGTGCCCTTCTTTGTGTTTTGTCTAAATCTCCTTCTGAGTCATCGCACAAAGCCCAGCAGAATGTGTGAAGCAGAGGTGCGGTGTGACACGTCTGCTCCTGTTACTGCACACGAGTTCCTGTGCTCCATGCCCAGTGAGGGCAAGCGAAGTGGAATGTCAGAGTTTGGAGCAGAGAAAGGTGTATTGCAGGGCCATGCAAGGAGATCGGTGGCTTGTGCCCAACAAAAGCCCAGACTCCCCAAAGGCTGTCAGCAAAGCATTTTGAAAGGCCAGGTGAGGCGTTCGAGGTTGGTTGTTGCAAACTTCTTGGCGCAGGAACATCCTTTGTCCACGAAGTTCACCTCACGGTGTTCCTGTAAAACTCCAACAAAAGAAATGTTGTTCTCTGTTCTGCAACTTTTATCTCTATATGGATGAAAAGTGTTATCCCCTGAAAGGTCAGATCCTTGAGAATGGGCTATCCTGCCTATTTCAGGCTAGAGGCAACATTCTTAACTCAGAGCGAAGGCAATAGAACACAGGGGTTAAAGTAACAAAACATCCTCTGTGGAATGAAATCCGTTCTTCCCTATGGGGACACTCCTTACAGTGTGTCTGATCGCCGTGCAGCTGGGACAGTGTGTGCCCGAGCGTCCACCTTCCTTCCCACCAGTGTGGCTGTGATGGGACCAGAGGTCTGAATGGGAGGGAAGTAGGGATGCCTTAGTCTTCTTTTACCTCCCAGCCAAGGTGCTCTCGGGGTTCTGCTCATGTGTGATGCTAAAGAAGTGGCCAGTGATCAGCTGATCACCCTACCCTGAGTTTACCGACAACAGATGCCTGTCTGGGGGCTGAGAGACCAGCCCGGGGAGGACGTGGCAGAGCTGCCACCACAGCCGCCTCCATAATATCTGAACTGCCTGGTCCCACCACTCACGATGAGCCGGCTTCCTCAGCTCACCTCTTACTATCAGCTTTTCGCTGAACAAAATGAGGTCTCTATTTGAATTTCTTCTGGAGTTTCTCATTGGTCTGGAAGGTAATACACTAACATTTCTAAAGCACTTGGGCAGCTTTGACCAAATCATATTACTTTGCAGGTTTGTTTACATTTAGTCCTTGGTCAGTCTGCCATCTTGATAACAAAGGCAACTAGTAAATTTCCCAGTGACCAAGGTTTGAAAATCTGAGTAAAAATTAGTAACCTCTCGTTGTAAAAATAGAGAAGATTGAGTGTATGGGAATATGCGCACTGAAATTATGTACATATTTAGTCCTGCTAATTGCTTTTTTTACAGACTATGACTTAAACCGACTCACTGCCTGTACGTAAGTGAGAAACGATTACAACCTCCAGTCAGTGCCAGCACGCACACTCGGGGAAAGTTAGAAGTGCCCTTAGCTGTCCTGCACATTCGACCATGTGGAGGGGAGGAAACTGAGAGCAGGGAAAGAGAAGAAATACCTGGCAGACACTTCCTCACCCCCCACTCCAGACGGGTCGCACGGGGTGGGAGAGCAGGTTAGCATGCACTCCCCTCACTACGACTGTGCGGTTCCTGCTGGTCTTGAGAACACACTTCGTGCTTCACTTGAGGGATTCGGTTGTGGAGCCTTCACTGTGATTGCAGGTTGGGTCTTCTCTGCCCGCCTCCCCCTCACATTTCACTTTACCCTCAAGTCTTCATTTTTTCAGGCAAACAATGTGGCTCAGTGGGCAGAGCTGAACACACAGTAGGCAAAGGCTTGATTCCCAGATGTAATATATATTCAGAGTTTAATTATTATTATTTTTGTGTGTGTGTGTGTGGTACAAGGGCCTCTCACTGTTGTGGCCTCTCTCGTTGCAGAGCACAGGCTCCGGACACGCAGGCTCAGTGGCCATGGCTCACGGGCCCAGCCGCTCCGCTGCATGTGGCATCTTCCTGGACAGGGGCACGAACCCGTATGCCCTGCATTGGCAGGCGGACTCTCCACCACTGTGCCACCAGGGAAGCCTATATTCATATTATTATATTAACTCATTTATATTTAATAATTTACTTTATGACAACTATATTAACATAACATAAACAATATATAATGTAGCAATAATATAATAATATTTATATTCCACTAATACATATTAATATTGATCATGTATAGGCTAATTTAGTTAGTGACATCACTGGCAAGAAGACTAATTAAGACTAAAGAAATCAGAAGAGCCTAGATATTTGAAGGTCTTTGAGGGAACTCCATGCCCATGATGTAAATGGAGAGAAGTATACGGAAGGTGTTGGCTGGGGCTGCCGGCATTGCTCCTTTGGACCCCTGTTACTGGGTCGAGAGTGAACCAGGGCACCCCAAGTGTGTGGGCAAAGCAGGAGCCCAGAAGCCAGGGCACATCCACCCTGGCCAAGTCGCTTCCTTCTTTCACCACATCGCAGTGCCCCCGTCCACCCGCGCCTCACCTCCTCATTTACACTCCTGTGAACAAATGTTGTCACTTCTCCTACACAATGACGTGTACATGGTGCAGGAGAAATGGCACCTATGAGATGGTGACACACATCTTAAAGCTGGACAGAGGGAGAGGGAGAAAGAGAGAAAGAGAGAGTGAGAGACACAGAGAAACACCAGTTTTGTACTATAATATAAAATATAGGAAAATACAAATTGATGTTAAAACTGTTTATAACAACTTAGCTTTTACTTTCACCAATGCCTGCACTATACATTTTAGTAGTCATCTAATTAATCTGTTTCTAAAATCATAACGTAGTCTTTCAATTTTGAAATAATACAGTTTTCTACATTACCAAAAATGTACCTTAGAAGCCAGCGTTCAAATCCTCCAGTGTCTTCTTAGCCAAAGCAGAGCTTTTTCGCAACTTCAGAGCCCCTGTCAGAATGTGCCCCGGAGGTTAGGGGGAGTTTCCTGGATCACAGTCAGCCCTTCCCCTGTTGCCAATCAGTGCGGGTGTTTATTGTTACTGCTGGTTCTGAGAGATTTCTGTGAGTGGCTCTGGCACCTACACACGCAGGAGCACTTGGTCCGCATCAACATTTCTGGCAGGTGCCGCCGTACCTTGAAAGCAGCCTTACATCCCGGCCACCAAGCAGGTCAAGCCGCCCCGCTGTCCCTCTTGCCCCGCTGACTCCCCTCACCGGGATCAGAGTGCACTGGAGCCACTCGTCCGTTCCTACCCTTCCCCACTCACAGGCACGGCCAGTCTCCTGGTTCTGGTTCTGTGTGGGGAGGAAGGAGGTCCAGGCCCAGCCCGGGGGAGGCCCGCAGGGGGGACCCCATCTGCTCACACAGCCTGTGGACTTGCCATGCAGGTTCGGGTGCACGTGGTGCCTGGAGGAGCCTCAATGCCTTCCATTTGCGTGTGCGTGTTCTCACCTGCTGAACAAAGACTCAGAATCCCTCCGGGTGCAGGTGTGGCCGAGGGGAAGGTGAGACACCGATGGGCCAAGGGTGGAGGAGAGGGTTTTCTAAGTTCCACAGCACAGACCAAACCCTCTCTCAGCTGGAAACTTTGATGGCTCAGCACCGGCCCCGCCAAGTGGAGGGATTGGGGGACGTCCTGAGCCGGGGTTTCTCAGGGAAATTCGAGGAGATGGTGGGAGGAGGGAAGATGCTGGTAAGGGCCTGGTACCTGACGGCCACCCCTCTGACCTCAGCGCAGGAGTTGCGGGTTATAATTAGGATTTTCCCCAAGTCAGAGCAGCTGCTCTCCCTGGGCCTGACGTTGACTCTTTATTGTAATAGTGAGATGGATGCAGATCAACTGAGCAAGACCTGCGGCAGAGTGTCCTCTAAGCCCTTCGTTCTCCATCGGGCATAACACACGCTGATGCCGAGCTGTGTGTCCCCTCTACTCACTTCTCTCTCACCCAGAGCACATTCGTGGAGGCCCTACTGAGTTCCAGGCCTGATCCAGACACTGAGGTGCAGCAGTGGGTGATGAAAAAGGAGGGAGTCCCCATTCTCATGCAGGCCACAGACTTGTGGGGGAGACTGAAAAAAATAAAATGGACACAACGTCTAATGGTGATATGTATCTTGGAGAAAAATAGTCAGGAAGGAAGGATGAGCAAATTTTTGACTGTGTTTAGTGAACAGGCAATGGAGCAGGCAGAGTGTTCCAGGCTGAGAGAACAGCAAGTGCAAAGGCGCTGAGGCCACAGTGGGCTGCATGTTGAGAGTCTTAGTTACTAGTGTGGATTTTTAGATTTCCCTTGAGTCTGCATTTTGCTTTTATTTGTATTCTTCGTTTCACTTTCTTAGCTCATTAACATAAAAGCCTCACCACCAATCTGTTGAATTCAGCATATTCTATTCCAGTGATTCAAAGTGAAAACTTTGGTGACTTTGGGTCAACTCAGTGCATGTTTATTGAGTGGCCTCCCTGGCCCCAGCACTCTGTGAGAAGCGAGAAGCCTGTGGAATGGATGTAAGTGGTCTCCACATTGATGCCCCCAGTTCATGAACTTCCTCTGTGGCCTCAGTCTCCTTCCACTCCATCTCCTCCCATCTCATCTGGGTCACGACTTCTGATCAGGACACTCCCTCACACTTTCACCTTCTATGTCCAGCTCCTTCCAGAGGTCTCTGCCCAAAGGTCCGCTAAGCTTCTCAAAGTCAGTGCAGCCCAAACTGCGTTGCCTGTTTTATTTTTTTAGGAGCCCATGTGGTAAGGAAAGCCACTAATGCGCCCCCCAAGCTCCAGGAATGGCTTTTGCCTCACCCCACTCCACCCCAGCACCCCGCACAATGATCTCACTGCTGCAGGACTCCCCACCATCCTCTCTTTCTTGTCAATCCTGGGATGCACACCAAACGTTCCCTCCTCGCAAAGGCCCCTCATGTGGCAGACAAATACACATGGGTCACCAGATGTGGTCAGTGCTGTTAAAGAGCAACGGGATCCCAGAGCAGAGGACAGACGAGTCTCCCTGAGCAGGTAGAGCACAGGCCACTATGGCAGCAAAGCCCATAAAGGGCGTGAGGCGGGCATCACGCTGCAGCCTCTCCCCTCTGTTCCCCCAGTGCACCCTGGGTTCCCAAGCTACCATCTAGGTGGGCTGCCGTCCTTGTGTGGTGTTAGGGGGATGCCCACTTATTCCTTCATTCCCTTATTCATTCATCTTTTGTGTTTCCTGCTCAGTGCCACTTTGGCTAGAGGAGAACTCATCCTTGGAGACCCAGCTCAGTAGTTGCCTCATCCATGAAGACATGCTGATGGCCACCCATTCTTGCTGCCTTTGGCCCCACGTGGAACACCCCAGGGCTGTGATCATGCTTTGATTACCTCTGCAGCCTGTGAACTCTGTGAGGACACTGGACAAGACTCAGAGAGGAGCTCATAAATATGTGGTGATGGCTAAATGACTGAATAGTGAAAGGATTAAACACAGGCCATGTGTAAGTCAAGTTTATCGAAGGTCAGTTTCCTCCTCCTCCTCCTCCTCCCTCATTCCAGGACCAGGAGCCCAAGAGGAGCTATCTCACTCTCACCTCATCTGCCACTTCAGTTATCTAGAGGTCTGTTATCTTTCCTTTCAATTTGTTTACACTTTGAAGACATTTTATGGCTGTACCTCTCAGTATTGAGGACCTTAAAGGCAGGAGCCCTTCTGTGGTGCCTGAGCCGGGAGAAGAGATTATGGGAACACAGAATGTTTAGGAGGATGTGACCCGGTGTCTGGGCCCCTGGGCAGTGGGAAATGGGGAAGCAGAAAGAGAGGATGTTTTCACCCCTACACCACCAGGACACGTCCCTCCCTCTTTGCCTTTAACCAACCTGATTATGATTACCTGGGGTTCAATGTTTATTCTTGGTAGACTTACCGGCCACCAGACCTCAGTACTAAGCTTTCTGCATGGCCTACATCAAGGCAATAGTGGCTTTGGAGCCTCTGTTCCTAATTCTAAGTAAATCTGACAATTACAGTGGCTGAGTTCCTGGCATCTCACGTTAGATGCTCAGCCCTTGCAGTCCCATATCACTGCTGTCCCCAAAACCCCAGCTTGCAACTTGGTGGTGGAATCTCTTGATAGAGGAATGTATGAGTGAGTAGGAGAACGGCGGGTGGTGTCAGGGCGGCATTGAAATATAGGGGACGGGACTTTGCTCTTGGCTGGTCCTGACCTTACGGGACTTTGCTCTTGGCTGGTCCTGACCTTACAGGACTTTGCTCTTGGCTGGTCCTGATCTTTGCAACTGGCCACAACCCCTGAGTGTGCACAGTCTCCTAGGAAATCAAAAGTCCCAGCCTGAGTGTGTGGTCCACAGTGGGCTGAAGGGTGTGAGAGAAGCAGCCCACACACAGGAGCCTGGGAAGCCCAGGGCTCAGAGCACACTGGGGAGTGGAGCCTGGCTGGCATTGTTCCCCCATGAATGCCATCATCAACGGCCACACCAGTCTGAGGATACGTGGTTTGTACTTGGTTGGGAGACTGTGGGTTCCGGGGGTCAGGCTTTTGTCACGTCTGTCTCCTTCCGCCTCTCTCTCCATTTGCCACCGCTCCCCCATCCCCCTGCACAGGTGTTCTCTTCTTTGGCCGCCAGCATGAGGCACCCATTGGTGGAGTCCTGGTCGGGATGGGTGGTTTGTGGGGTTGTGAGAAAAGACAACAGGACTGCACTTTTGTCCTGCTGGACCTGATGGCAGCTGTAGGATGGTGGAGCAAGTTGAGGATCTGCAGGAAAACATGATGTAATACCATAGACTTGTCTGCATAAAATGGTTATGATGGAATGTATATATTCTATATCTTTCACATTAAAAAAATTATAGAAAGTGTCTGTGTACGTGTGTATATCTTAATGATCTAGAACGACAAGTTCTTATTTATTTATTTTTGGCTGGGTTGGGTCTTCGTTGCTGTGAGCGGGCTTTCTCTAGTTGCGGCGAGTGGTGGCTACTCTTCATTGTGGTGCACGGGCTTCTCAATGTGGTGGTTTCTCTTGTTGCAGAGCACGGGCTCTAGGCTTGCGGGCTTCAGTAGTTGTGGCTCGCGGGTTCTAGAGTTCAGGCTCAGTAATTGTGGTGCATGGGCTTAGGTGCTAAGCACCATTTGGGATCTTCCCAGTCGAGCGCTTGAAAATGTGTCCCCTGTATTGGCAGGCGGATTCTTAACAACTGCTCCACCAGAGAAGCCTTAGAATGGCAAATTCTTAAGTGAAACACATGAATCAACCACAGGCTAATACATGGATGACCCTCAACGACATGACACTAAGGGTGAGAGGCCAGACAAAGATGGCCAGAATTGTGCAATTCCAATTACTTGAAATATACAAAACAGGCAAATCCATAGACAAAAAGCACACAGGGGTTGCTGAGGACTAGTGGAGAAGAGGGGGGAGGGGACGTGGCTGTACAATGAGGTCTGGATTTCTTTCCGAGTTGATAGTACTGAGGACGGTTGTACAACTTTCTGTGTCGTCTCTAAATCACTGAACGTACACTTATGAAAGGGTGAATTTTATGATATGTGTATCTATGTCATTTTAAAAATCGTCATGAGTAAATGTGATTTTTAGAAAAGAACAGCAAAAACACATATGATCCTGAGTTGTTTGTTTATTGGTTGGTTCTCACTCTCATTCTACTGAGCTCTGTAGACATGAGGAGAGACCTCACGTTACACTGACCAAAGCACACTCAGAATTGCTTTCTGGTGGCAAAAAAGAAGGTTGTGATGTGAGGAAGCTGGAGGCCACGGACAGGAAGAGGGGAAGCCCACCTGACTGCCTAGGGCACCGTATTTGGCTTTCCTACATTCGGTTCTGAATGCAAAGGATGAAAAATGAGGAAGTTGGCCGTTGCTGAGCAAGCACTGACCCTTGGGCTCTGTTGCTGCAGAGATTTGGGTCTGGCTTTCCAGGTTGCTTGCTCCTGTGATTAGAGGGAGGAGTTCCCTGACTCCCAGGCGTATATGCAAAATTCTGTATTCTGGAAACCCTCTTTCAACATCTTCAAATACTCTGGGGAAAAAGAAACTTTAGTCAGTGTTTTAAAAGTAACTGCAGGGCCTCCCTGGTGGCGCAGTGGTTGGGAGTCCGCCTGCCGATGCAGGGGATGCGGGTTCGTGCCCCGGTCAGGGAGGATCCCATATGCCGCGGAGCGGCTGGGCCCGTGGGCCATGGCCGCTGGGCCTGCGCGTCCGGAGCCTGTACTCCGCAACGGGAGAGGCCACAGCAGTGAGAGGCCCGCATACCGCAAAAAGAAAAAAAAAAAAAAAAAAAAAAAGTAACTGCAAACAATGGTGATAATTACACTAGTGTTGAGTAACAAAAACAATGGTAATTTTCATTACCAAAACCTCGGGATTTCTTATTTCATGAATGCCTACATTGTGGTGAGTCTTACAATGAAAAAAAAAAAGAATCATAATCCAATGCACACTTTTTCGTCCCCAGTCTCGCTGCCAAGCCATCTGGTCGACCTTACTGCAGGAGCCACCAGGTGAAGCTCAATTGGTGCGAACCTCAGCGAGACGAACCTGTGTCCTCCAAGGGCGCAGGCGTACAGCCGCCGCCCTTACTCTTCTGGTCGACCCAGGCCGCCATCCTTCGCGTTGCTCGGTCCCGGGTGTCAGCCCGCGGGTCCAGCGACCATTCCCAGGATGCAGAGAGAGAGCTTGTACCCTGGGGGAGCCTGAGACAACCCCTCCCAACCAGGATTGCGTTCGGGCTTGGGGCTCCTCCCGACCAACAGCGGACGGCCCAGGCCGCACACCGTTTCCCAATCGTTTGTTAGGGGCTCCGACAGCCGAGACCCAAGTGGGACGGGCGCGCGCATGGAGCGTCCTCCCCGCTCGCCCTCGAAACTACGCGTCGTCCGCCGCGGTGAGGGGACCTGCGTGTGCTGCCAACACACAAGCACTGCGCCTAAGCGAACACGAGACATGCCGGGCGCTGCCAGTGTAGACACAGCCTGACCTGCAGAGAAATCCCATCTACGGAGCCCCGTGACCGCTTCCCGTGGGACATGGACAAACGAAAGTGGGCGCCGGGGAGCAGCCCCACTGCCGCGACGGCACCTGGACGGACCCGGGCTGCCAAGGCGGCGAGAACGTACCGCCGGACGGCCTGTGGTTCGGGGCGTCATGGCCCCTTGGGAAGGAGGAAGGGGAGGCCCGGTGTCGCCCTCTCAGTGCCTCCTCGTTTCGCCATCCGTCCCGGGCCCCGCTCCGGCGAGAGACGAAAAAAAAATTGTTGAATACGTACGGGATCAAGCGGGGAGGCCGGGGAAGGCCAAGCGCCGTCCGAGTACATCCGTCTCGTTCCGCACCTCCCGTTGACTCGGAAAAATTGAGAAAGTACGACCACCAGGACGTGGAGGAGGACGTCGGGCACGGACACCGTGTCCTATAACCACGCTCAGCCTTGCGGCCGGAGGGGCACCAGGGCCTGCTGGTAGACCCGCCAGGACCACCCCAACCCGCCCCCGAAGCTCAAGGCCGGCCTCACACCACATAAACCTGCTCAGCCAATCCCCCGCTACAGCAGGAAGCGCCCACGCCTCGGCGCCACCGGGAGAGTCGCCGCCAGCATAGGCGCCTCCCGGAACTCTGTCTCGGACAAGGCGGCCGAGTCACAGCCCTCGCGGAAGTCGCCGAAGCTCCGGAGGGAAGGGACCGTCTCAAATCGGACGCTATGTGGCGCCCGGCAACCGGCTAGAACGTACCCGGGACGGATCCCGATCGCCGGGCGGCGAAGGTGCAGGGCGGGCCGCCCAAACGCCCGAGCTTGTCCCGGGGCGTCCGCCTCGGAGCTGGCTCCCGGCTCGGTACGACGCGGCCCGACCCCGGCAGCAGACAGAAACGGAGAGGGAGCTGGGAGGATGTCGCCGGGAGGCTGCAGCGAAGGATCCCCGAGCACAGGGGCGCACTTAGGGATTTTGCGGGGACTCGGGCTGTGTGGAGTGAAAAACTGAAACCATGAAAGTACTCGGTAAAAACATGTATGAGTATTTTTGTGTGTGATTTCATAGTGGAGTCCTTGTAAAGCATTTCTTTAAAACGTCCAGAAGCCATCAAAGAAATGAATGGTAAACATGACCACAAATTGATCTTTACATATTCCACAAGCACAGTCAAATAACAAACGGCTGTGTGGGGAACGTTTGTGCAAATTACATGTGTAATAAGAATATTGATATCAGCATTACTTAATATAAAAACAGAGGATTTCAAAACCATAGCCATTAAGAGGAATGAGGTAAATAAATTCTAGTTAGTGCATCGCCACAATGCATTATTACCAATTTGTGTTTGGGTTACTGATACTTTTTTAAATGAGGTCTAGATCTATAGGTCCTGACTTAGAAAGATGTTGATAATGAACTATTCAATGAAAATACCATTTGTAGAGCTTCCAGTGTTGTTAAAACAATAAATAAATAAAGTCAGCACTAACAACAAGATATGCATTTTTCTTTTAAAAAATCTGAGTTGAAAAGGCAAAGGAATTAGAATAGCTAAAGCAATTCTGAAAAACAAGAATCAAGTCTTCCCTATAGCTTGGTGTCTGGAACCAGAAAGGTGAGTGTCTTCAGAAACAAAGATGGGCCACACCTGCTGCTTTTCTGACGCCTCCTACTATAGCTTCCAGGCAGGAGCGGGCATCCCAGCCCCTACATATCTCTGCTCCACCCAGGCCCAGATGCATGTGGGGACCTTGTGTAAACGTGCCTCTGCAGACCTGGGCTCTTCAGCCTGTTCCCTCATCCTGGGAGCTAACTAATGGTGATCTGGGCGGTGGGGTGGGCCAATGCTCAAGACCCACAGGGCTGGAAAGGTCTCCGGGGTCTGTGGGGGTGGGGCTTAGGCTCAAGGAACAGAAGGGCCCACGCGTGCCTCCCGTCCCTGCTCTCAGAGGGCAGGGTACCTCACCTGGGAACCCATCAGGCTTCCTGTCCTCGAATGGGTAGTGTAAACGCCCTCCTCTCCTCGCCTCTCCTCCTCCCGTCTCGGAGGGCCTCAACCGCCTACCTCTCCTGATCCCCCCGGCCTCCCTCCTATGCCCCCAGGACCCATTCGGCCTGCATGGGGCTTTGGAAAGGGGGAACAGGCTGAGGAGCTCAGCGAGCTCTCCAGCCCAAGTGGGTCAGGCGATCGCCCTCCACTCCTCTCCTGCTCTTCCTGGAGAGTCCCTCCCACCTGCCTCTCCTGATCTCCCCAGCCTCAGGGGCGCCGATCTTGTCTGGCTTACGCTTCTCCTCCCCCTTCAGTCCCCGTATGTCCTACCCGTTCACTCTGGGGTTGCTCCCGTCTCCTCGGGGGCCAGAGTTCCCCACCAGCGGCCGGCAGGGGCCCTAGTTGTGCGGAGACGCTAACTCCGCATCTTCCCACACTGCCATCTTGACTTCTCCCCGTATTCTTTTAAAAAACGTACATATTCAGTGAACTCTGGGAAACACTGCCACAGTCAAAAGAGATGTCTCCAAACCCAATTTCAAACTAAATAGTTTTGTGCTTTATGATGCACCGTTTTGATACTCCGAAAATACCTGGTAGGTTTTACAGTTGAAGCTCCAACAGATGGGAGCTGTATTTCGGTAACAGGGAATTGTGATTTTTTTCTTAGATGACAGAAGGCAGCAGGTGGATTCCCTCCCCAGAGCAGTAAACATTGGACCTTTTGTGTCTTAGTGTTTATTCTAACCAAGATTACTGAGAGTAATGTCTCCAGTTTTATATTTACCAAAAAAAGGTTTATTTCACACGACAAAACTTCCTAAGTTTACGTGCTCTTTAGGTAACACTCCAACATGTAGTGTTAAAAAATACTACTTTCCTAGCCCAGGTCAGGCAAAATGTTCTCAAGAGCACATAGTAAATCTTTTAGGCTTTGTCACATGACCTGTGTTGCATCTACTCAACTCTGTTACTGCAGCAGGAAAGCAGCTGCAGATAAAAGGTAAATGAATGAGCATGGCTGTGCCCCAATAGAACTTTATTTATTTACAGACACTGAAGTTTGACTGTCATATAATTCTCAAGCCTCAAAATTATTTTTTTAATTTCTTAACATTTAAAATTATAAACACCATTCTTAACTTGCAGGTCTTACCAGCACAGGCTGGGTCACAATTTGGCAGAGGGGATGCAGGATGCCATGGCTTGATCTATAGAGCCCCAGTGGAACCGACACATATTAGAGATAAGCATTCCAAAATAAATTGATTAGACACATGCCAGAAAATATAAAAACAAAACAAACACCAAATTACCAAAGGCTCCCCGTCAAGTCCTACCGCAAGATGCCCAGCCCCCCATGCATGGCCTCCTCATCATGGCGTCCCCAGCCACCGGCAGTGAGTGAAAGCTGTCCTGTCCTTGTGCCCCCTGTTCTGCCGCGTGCAGAGCCCCCAGTAGTTCTGAGTAACAGCTACTTGCTGGGTACAGTTCCTCATCCGTCACGTCACCAGTACCTACAGTGTCTCCAGGAGAGTCATAAAGCTGCCTTTCCAGCCCCACCCCTGGACGTGGAGTCGGCCACTGAGTCCTGCTTCTCTGACGGCTAATGGCCAGCGGAGCGTGGCAGCTGTTTTGTGCTCTGTGCACCCAAATGTGGCTGAGGCTGTGACCAACTCTTGAGACTCACAGCGAAAGCTTAAGGATGACTGGCATTTCGATTCATGAACCGCCTTGTTTTGGCAGGGGACCGAACGCCTTCTACAAAATAATTTTATAGAACCGTTGTTACCAGTATGGAAACATGGGCCCGTTCACACCAGAGACAAGGATCAAAGAAGGGACTCGCGGTGTGCGGCGTGGACTTGGTGTCCCAGCAGCGGCCCCGCGAGCAGCACGCAGACAACACAGGGGCCAGAGCATCCCGTCCTCCCGCTCCCTGGGCGTCAGGCCCGCAGGCAGTCGGGGCGGGAAGAGGCAGCGTCCCTGCACCCCCAGACTTAGACGGGAGCCCGGGCTCAACGGGGCGGCAGCTCCAAGGCGCGCGTTGTGTGGTGTCCGTGGAGTCTCCGAAGAGCAGGTCTCCGGGCTTCCAGACTCGTGGCTGCGCCCCAGGGTGCCCTGACGCCCCCGACCCTTGACAAGAGGGGACAGTGCAGCCCGGCTCCGACTCCTCGGGGTCTGAGCTGCTCGGCCGTTGAAGGTGCCCCGCTGGACGCCGGCTGTTTTTCTGTCCGAAGAAGCAGTCACACTGCCTGTCCCTCGGCCCTGGAGCGCGGAGCCCTCCCTCTGTCCTTGCTCCCTTCCCCAATTTCGGGGCGCCCCGACGGCCTTCCCAGGAACCCCACCAGACCCCGTGCGCCGGCCCACAGACACTTCTGAAAGTAGGAGGCCCCCTCTGTCCACCACGCGCAGGGGCAGCGACGTGAGCTCCGGAGGGTCTGGGTGAGTTCTGGGCAGATAAACGGAGGCCATCTGGGGACGCCTGCTCCAGGCCATGAGCACCTGCCAGGAGCGCCTCCCTGCTCTCTGCCCTTGACCCACCCTGCGTGCCCCCAAATCAAAGTGGGCTTCACCCATCTTCACTCAAGGCCTTTGTTTTTCCCTGTGCTCCTCCTTGACCTCAATGGTCGGGAAGTCACTCTGTGGTCTGAGGACTCTGCTGCGTTGCGTTTTGTGTTGAACGGACTCTAGATCGGGACACCAGAGTGAGACTAGGTGTTAAAGAGGGTGCGGTACTTGCGCAAATAACTGAAGTGAGGAGCCTCAGCATCTCAGGGGCACCCGCACCCACAGCTGCATCCTGCCCACCCAGCCGCCACCCTAATGTCTTGGGCTCCACCTGCCTAAACCCCATAGCAGGCCTAGCTGTCCATTGGATTCTGGGCCTGTGTTTCCCGGGGTCCCCTCCTGGCTCATCCCTGGCTGTGCAGACCCCACCAGCCCTCCCCACCTCGTCTTCCACGAAGCTGCCCTGACAGGCTGTCACCCATATAGTGTGCACACCTTGCTTCTTGCTGGTGACAAACTAACAAAGCATTATTCTGTAACATCTACTATGACACACGTTGATTACCCTCATTGTTTGATTATCTGTAACTCATATTTTACTACTTAGTTGTATTCTAAAGGGTTGTGAAGTAAATTTTCAATTATGTTAAATAATGTCCTTTCAAGTGACGCAGAAGGGTAGTGTGGCCAGCAGAAACATGGCCCCTCAAGTTGTCCAGGTCCAAATTGCCAGTATGAAGATGTAAAGTCACCTGGCAAAAGGGACTTGTGTAGGGTGATTAAATTAAGGGTCTTGAGCTGGGGAGACCCTCCTAGGTTATTTGCGGTGGTGCACTGTGATCTCATAGGTGCTCAGATGTGAAAGAGAGAGTTAAGAGGGTCACAGGTGGAGGAGATGGGAGGACGTGACCGGGGCGGGAGTGCAGTGCATGCTGGAGCCACAAGCAAGGAGTGTGGGGGTGTCTAGAAGCTGGCAAGGGACCAGACCTTCCCCCAGAACCTCCAAGGAACACAGTGCCTTTCACGCCTGATGTCTGCACAGTGAGACCCATTTTGGACATCTGACTTCAGGACTCTAAGAGAAGGAACTTGTGTAATTTGTTATATCAGCAATAGGAAACAAATACAAGTAGGGAAATGTATCTTTTTTTTTTAAGCAGCTTTATTATAACACTGGTAAGTGAAATTTCCTTGTATTGCGAGTTAGACTGAGGAGGGGTGACACTGATAATGTGTCCTCAAGAAAATCATTTCAGAAGCCCCTCTCCTGAGAGGAAAGGGCGGATCATGAAAAGGGGAGCCTCAGGACACCAAGGGGAGCAGCTGTGTGCCCAACACCTGACTGAGGAGGTCTGAGGGCCTCTGAGTGGGACAGGGAGATGCGGAGAGGATTTCTGAGGTCTCTGCATGTGCAACTAACCAGCCGCTGAGCACCGGGCATCCAGATGCAAGCAGGGACGATGCCTCACTGTCCTTACTTCTAAAGCAGAGATGACAATACTACCGCGTGATAGAGCTGTGTGGAGAATCACATGAAGTCATGTGTGTATTAGCACATATCTCAGGGCACGGAGCAATCCCCGGTAAACCCTATGAATGATTTAAGATAATTATGTGTTACTTGTCTAAATGGGCCACAGGGTGGTCACCGTTAGCGATGGATTCTGGTCCTGCTTTGGACCCTTCTCATCGCTCTTGACTTGTGTCTACTTCTCCATCCCCCTTGATCCACATGGACATAATGACTTCCAGCTGAAACTCCACTCTCCCTTGTATGTGGTTGGAGGGTGGGCAGGAGGCAGCCTTCTTCTGTGCCCACCTGAACCCTTAATTTAAGGATATTATTTAATCCTCGTAACAAATCACTGAAGTAACACAAATATTCTCCTGATTTTCGAGAACACAGAACTAAAATTTGGTGCTTTAGTAACTTGGCCAGGATCACAGAGTGAATGAGTGAGTGACTGAGAGTTAAATCCAGGGAAGTCTGATTCCTGAGCCTCACACACATAGGAAGTTCACCTCCTTTGCTACTCAGAGCTCAGTGATTGTACTGGTGTTTCTTTTGAAGTAGTCTTCAAATTCTGGTAACAGATTTCTCTTATTACCAAAATACTTTATATTTATTGTAGCAACCTTTAAAAATACTGAGAATCACGAAACGAGATATTTAAATTCACCTGCAACTCACAACCAAAAAATCTACCTGTAAGAGACGATCTTTCTTGTTTTATTTCCTTTCCATTTTAAATATTTGCCTGATATAGAAGGTACTAGATTTATTTCCCCAAAATCTTATTGCTGAACACTTAAGATTATTTCTCATTTTAGAGTAAGCATTCTGATAGTTAAAATATTATACCTAATTATGTATTGGATATAATTTCCCACAAATGACAACAGAAATTCCTACGTCAAACAGAAACCATTTTGAAAGTTTTGATTTGCATGGACCGCAAAAGGGTCAAGCAGAAAAAAATTGAAGAGCATGCAGATCTTTATGGATGAAAGCTAGAGTCTTTGTTAGAGGGTAAGATATTATATAAAAAGATTCTTTTCTCTTCAGAGACAGGAAAATATTTCAGTCTAAATTTATACAGATAGGTTGATTTCCTTTTCTGTTTTCTAGTAACCATTTGTATTTCTTCATTTGAATTCTCCCATTTATGTATCTTGCCATTTTTTTCTGCTACAATGTTTATACTATTATATATTTGTAGGAATTATTTATCAGGAATATCAGACTTTCATGAAGCATGTTATAAGTAACATTTTTCCTTTGTAGTTCTCCTCTTATTTCTTGACCTATAAGACTTGAACAATGTTGTGTAGTAAAACCCTTTAAGGTTTTCCTATGTAGTTTGGCCATCAGGATAATGCTTATGTATCATTTTCTTGTAGCTGCCATATCAGATACCACAGCCTGCTGGGGGTGGGGGCACTTAAACAACAGAAACTTATTTCCTCACAGTTCTGGGGGCTGGAAGTCCAAGGTCAAAATGCCATGAGTTGTGGTTTCTCCTGAGGCCTCTTCCCTGGCTTTGCAGATGGCAGCCTCCGCAGTGTGTCCTCACATTGTCTTCCCTCTGTGCACATAGCCCTGTGTTTTTGTTGTGCCAAATTTCCTCTTCTTACAGGGAGGCAGTCTGACCGGACTATGGTCACCCTAACAGCCTCCTTTTAATTGGTTTACCTCTTTAAAGGCCCATCTGCAAGTCCATCCATATTCTGACGTACTGGGTGTTAGAGCGTCAACCTGTGAATTTGGGGGACACATTCACTTCATAATAGTTTATAAAGGTCTTCCTTGCCTCAAGATCATAGAAATATTTTTATTTCCTTCTTGAAGTTTAGTGTACCAAATTATATATATAAATGCCGCTTGTAATTTACTTTGTCGTGTGATACATTATTTATTGAGAAATGTGTAAAGAAACTGCATAGGTAAAGTAAGCGTATAGTAAACAATACTCATATTCTCCCCACCCACCTTCAGACATAGAACATTCTAATTCCTCTCTGACTCTCAACTCTCTGACATTCCCTGGCTTTCATTGGAGACTCCCACATGCATATGAAATCCTAAACAACACTTTGGCTTTTCTTCTTTTGGTCCCTTATATAAGTAAAATCCCATAATGATTATCTGTTTGAGGTGTAATTTTAATTTTGTTTCCAGTATTTTTTTCTGAGCTTTATCCGTGTTGCTGCATGCAGGTGTTTTATTTTTGCTACTTAGTAGTCCATACTTTAAATATACCAAAATCTATCCAATCTATTTGGAATGAGTATTTGAATATTTCCTCACATTACTATTATGTAACTGGTTAACATGTGTCTGCTCTGTGTCTTGGGTAATAATTAATAAGACCTCAGGAATGTACTTTACTAGCTGTACAATATAATCACTGCTGATATTCCTACTAAACTAGAACGACAGTTCCTGTTATGCCGCATGTGAGCCAATGTTTTTATTGCTATGATTAAACCTTTGCCCAACTGTGGAATGTGGAAAAGTGTTTGACTGGGATTTTAATTTGCATTTAATTTGTTGCCAATGAGACTGACCATCTCTGATAATCTTCACTGGACATCCATATTTTACCTTCCATGAAATGCCTGATGATGCCTTTTTGACATCATTTATTGTTGATTTGTTAAAATTGTTTGTGATGATTGCACCAATCACTTAATTCATGTCTTCCTTCTTTTTATGTTGCATTTTAATGGCAGTTCTTAATCATAACATGATAGTATTTATCAATCTTCTTCTTTAATGTTTTCCACTTTGCATGAATTTTTAAGAAGTTCTTCTTTTCCGTGACATCATAAGAGCATTCCTTATGTAGCTGTCTAAAGATTTTGGTTTTTGTCTTTCACTTTGAATTTCAATTTACCTGGAGTTGGTATGTCTGCATTGTTACTGAAGGAAAGTAGCCCGTCCTCCAGCAAAGCCTGTGGGGAGAAGATGCCACCCCACGCTCTCTTCCCACCTCCCTTCACCCACAGCCCGCACTTGGAATTAAGATCCCATCTCTGGAGGCTGTAGGAGCTACAAGAAAAGGTAGAACAGGACAAGGGGACAGAGAGACCGGGACTGATACTTTCCATGGGTGGTGTGGAATCTCTCTCTAAGGAGGTGGCATTTGAGTAAAGGCCATGAAGACAGAGAAGGAAAGAGCCATTTATTGCCGCAGTAGTAGCAAGTTTCATCAAGCCACAGAAAATAATCGAAAATTCCCTGGGCCAGAGGGTGCTCAGTGATTTCTAAGATGGTGCGTCCGCCGGTGTGGTCAGAGCTTGTGCATGAGCATGAGGAGGAGAAGAGGCCAGGATCCTGGTTCATTTTCACAAGCTCTGCCGTTCAGGTCAGCCCCATCCCCTACTTGATGGGGAACCTTCCTGGTTTTCAGGAAAAACTGGAACGTCCTTGTGACTCCTACACAACGCAAGCGACCTGCACTGCATTGTGATGGTCCTTTACTTTCTATCACGCCATGAAAGGATGAGTTTCTTACAGATAAGATTTGGGGGGCGGGGATGTTTGTTGGTTGGTCATTGGGTTTGGTTTGGTATTCTTAGTGATAAGAACGGTCAGTCCTCAGTAAATATTGAATAATGAACAAATGAGTGCAAAGGTGTGATGGCAACAGTTTCTTCTGGCCTCACCTTGGCCTGGTAGCAAGCAGGTGGAGTAGGTTTAGAGCTGCTGCTAAACAGACTCTAGCAATGGCTACTTCTGATTTTTACCATGACGAAGGTTTTGGGGAATGGGTCTCAGGCCACAGCCTCCTGCCGTGTTCCCTTAGTGAGAACTGGTGACTGGCAGCCCTCTGTCTGTCTCTGCTTCCCCAGTGGGGGCTGGTGGTTGCAGGATCAGTGGGCTGTGACCTCCCTCCTGGCTTGGCTTCCTGTGTCCCCCGTTGGCTCTCCTGGACTCACAGACACCCACCTGCTGGAATGGACAAGGATCTGAAGCCATTTCCTGATGGGGGTTCAAATTCGGGACGCTGGTTGATTTGCATTTGCTTCAGTCAACAGGGGTGTCAGCCTGTCCCTGGAGAGACAGCTGGCCAGGCCAACCTGTCACCTTCCCTCACAGACAGCCTCTTGTCATTCCACCTGGACTCTGCCTGATCCCGTGCCTCATGGGGACGTCCTACATGTCACAGCCACTGCTGTTCCTCGGCCAACATCAGGAAGTAGATAAGTTCCTCCTGACACTGATCATCCCTGAGGACGTGAGTTATGTGTCCTGCCCTGACCTCAAGGCCACAGTGATGAACAGTGACCTGGTCAACACGGCTCTATTGTCAGGGTGGGCAGAGGGGACAAAAGTCCTTGTGACCAGGGAATTCACACAGAACACGACCTGAGGATGAGGATGGAGTGAGGTTCCCTAGAGGATCAGGATCCCGAGAGCACAGCAGGGCCCAGGAGATGCAGAGCCTTCAAAGCAGATGGAGAGAAAATGTGAAAACGGAGTCATGCGTGGAAACCACAGGCAGCGACATCACCGCCAAGAGGAAAGCGAGTGAAGGAAAGAGAAGCGACAGGCGGAAGGGGCGGAGCACACAGCGCCTGGGGAGGGGCCGTGGGAGGAGCCACAGCAGAAGAGGCGGGAAGTGGAGAGGACGGGAGAGGGGCCCGCGGACAGCAGAGGTCAGGCCAGGGTCCCGCAGGGGACGCCGCAGCCCCGGCCCGCCTGCCGCCCGCCAGTCACGGAGGGGGAAGGACTTGTGCAGCAGGACAGCGTATAACTTAGTAATACTACAGCCCTGGGTAACGAAATCCTCAACTTCTTCTGCAGAAAATCCCATATAAGTATTTTACTTACTTTTAGGTACTTTCTATTGTCTATAAAGTCCTGAGCATTGACTGACTTCGTGCTCCACCTGGTAACACAGCTTAGAATTACAGACAGACCTGGGGTGCCTCTCAGCACTGCCTCATGGGAGCTGTGACTCAGGGCATGTCCCTCACCCCATCTAAGCCTCAGTTTCCTTATTAGTAAAACCAGGCATGATGATATGGTCTTGAAGGTTAAATTAATAATTGCATGTAAAATTCTGCAGTGCCTGGGACATGATAGGCATGCAATGTCATCATACTTAGTATTTATTTTGTATGTTCAGTGTGAAGTCTGGGACCCTTTGCAAACGGCATCCTGTTGACTGGACTGGACACGTAACTGGATTTTCTTCAATGGGATGAATCCTTGCAACAAGCACCCTCACTCCGTGTTTTGTTTTCTCCACCTTGGTCTGTACTCTTGGGCCTGTCTGGTTCCCCTCTCCTCCCTCTTTCCTGCCTCTGATGTCAGTGTTGGACTCTCGCCAGTGTTGAGTTTTGTCTTCAGTTGTGGCCAGTGTGAAATGTCAGTCACCTGGCAATGGGAACATCTGACCAAGACTCACCACAGCAGAGGACTCGCCTTCTCGTGCCAGGGAAGGTTCAGCACATTTCAGGGCTGCTTTTCTGTCTGCTGCTTGTAGCCTTGGCATCATTCCCCAGGAGACCAAATTCCACACTCCAGGTCTTCCCAGGACCTGGGTAAGCCTCCCTTCTTGCAAAACCTGAAAGTCCTTCAACAGATGGATTTAACATCTAACACAAAGCAATTTTACGGATTTTTCTCAATAGACTTATATAACCTGACGTTCTTCATTGAATTTCTTTGGAAGTGTTAAAAGACAGAATCCAACTGAGTCAACTTTAATGATCTTATTGGCTTCATTCAGTAATTCATGAATCAGGCAGCTTCTAATCCAGCAGATAGAAAGGAGCGCTAAAGACCTAAACAAGGCAGGAGGTTTTACAGGACGAAGAGAGCAGGGACACGGGAGTTATAGAAGCAAGAAGCTAGCTGATTATTTCGAGGTTAGTCTCCTTCTACGTAAGGCCAGGGTCTGTCAGGCAGATGACCTAACGTGTGCTGACCAGGAGTTCCTGATTGACTGGTTTAAGATACCATTGCTGGGGCAGCTGAAACTATAATTAAGCTACATGAGGCTTAAGGTGAGCAACTCCATTTTGGGCCTGTTTTCTTCTTTTTAACAGAAGGTTCTAAACCGGAGATACAGTTATTAAAATTACAGAAATTATCATCCAGAGTGCAAGCGTGTAAACTTGGTGACTCAATGGCAGAAGAAATAATTGAACCAAGGTTCGGTACGTTGTAACTTTCCCCTGGTTGACCTGAAGGTCCCCTGTTGACACTTCCATTCTGTCACCACCGGGCAGCCACTCCTGTGCCTCCACACACTCTCTGGGATCTGCCACCCCCACCCATTCAACAGAGTGACATGCTTAGATGAGCCCCACACCTTGCAAAGAGCATGACTGGCATGCTAACCACACCCTCACAATCTAGGCCAGAGAAAAACCTCCTGCACTTACTGCCAGCGAGTCCCTGAGAGATGTGAACAAAGCCCTTCTTGGCGGGAGCTGCTCATTATTTTCGATCTTGCACATCTCCGCTCACCGGTTCAAGGTGTTTTCTTCTGTGATGAAGTCACTATACAGTGTTCCATCAAATGTACTCCACAAAGACCAGGTTTCTGCTTTGGTCTTGTGCAATTATAGGTAATGAGAAGATAAACGAAGCCTGCCTAATTTGTCACAGATTAACTCAGTACATTTTTGTTATTAAATTTCAGCCACGTAACTAAAACCAAAAATATGAAAAATAAAACCACAGCTCTGAGAGCACTGTTCTATTTTTCTTTTCTCTCTTTTTTTTTTTTTTTTTTTGAGAAGGTGTTGGGGGTAGGAGTTTATTAATTAATTAATTAATTTTTGCTGTGTTGGGTCTTCGTTTCTCTGTGAGGGCTTTCGCTAGCTGTGGCAAGCTGGGGCCACTCTTCATCGCGGTGCGCGAGCCTCTCACTATCGCGGCCTCTCTTGTTGCGGAGCACAGGCTCCAGACGCGCAGGCTCAGTCGTTGTGGCTCACGGGCCTAGTTGCTCCGCGGCATGTGGGATCCTCCCAGACCAGGGCTTGAACCCGTGTCCCCTGCATTAGCAGGCAGATTCTCAACCACTGCGCCACCAGGAAAGCCCCTGATCTGTTTATTTTTATACTTTTAACATAAATCTTGTGACCTGAGCTTACTTTTCGGCACAGTTCACAGTTAGAATGTTTGTTGTCATGTTGATGAGCTGGTTGGATATTCATGCCATCGGGGCACACTGAGAGACTGGTATTTTGGAACACAGAGAGAAGTCTCCAGGCTCAAAAGAAATACGTGTTACAATCATCCCTTGATTTCTGCAAGACATTGATTCCAGGGCCCTGCAGATACCAAAATACATGGATGCTCAGGTCCCTTACAGTCAGCCCTCTGTAGCCAAGGTCCCCATCTACAGTTGGTTGAACCCATGAATGCTGAACCCGCGAACACAGATTGACGAATGTGTATTCCCTGTGTTCCTGGAAATATGTAACCTCCCTTGGTATCTGGCTTGATATATCAGTTGCATGGCTATATTTCAATGTCACACTTCTACCTATAAATAGATCCATTTTGTGTGTGTTGTCAAAGTAGGTTGTTCTGTGTGTGAAAGGCATCAGTCACGTGACCAATTCTAAATATCCCTGGACGCTCCCCTGTAACTGCTGTTGGGTTATGGCCTGCTTCTTCGGACATATTGTTGGCTGAGAGTATTTTTCTATAACGTGGAAAATAACACACAATTAGACTGATGACGTTTAGAAAACATCTTTGTAATTAGGGGACATTTTAGAATTCCCTCAGATATTATATCCATGAAAAAGTTGAATTCATAGACACAGAGAGTAGAACAGTAGTTGGGGGGACATTGGGGTGAGGGCAAAAGGGAAAGGTCGGTAAAGGGAACACACTTTCATCTATAAGATGAATAAGATCTGAGGATCTAATGTAAAACATGGTGACTATGGTTACATTGTGATTATGGTTAATAATACTTCTTTGTATAATTGAAATTTGCTAAGAGGCTAGAAATGAAAAGTTTTCACCACCACCACCAACAACAAAAAAAAAGAGATAAATACATGAGATGATAGATGTGTTAAGTGACTTCATGGAGATAATCCTTTCACAATATATATCAAACCACCATGATGTACACCTTAAATATCCTATAAGTTTACATGTAAATTATACCTTAGCAAGGTTAAAATTTTTAAAAAAATATAAATCCATGAACAATGGAAGGTCGATTGTGTCCAACTCTATAACATTAGGTCCTAGAAACTGGGTAAAACATTCCATGAGCCAAAAAGTTCCTCTAGCTGGCAGAATGTGGACAAGCTTTACCTATTAGTCATTTCTGAATTATCATGTTCATCAGGTGACTTAATGTAAGATTTACAAAGAGCTGCACACTGGAAACTTTAATGGATTGGACCCTATTCTCCCAGTATTTGGTATTTGGAGATTACCTTCTGTGTGGACTCCTTTGATTTCTCATACAGTGGATTGTAAACAGAGATACCGTGCAATAACTTTCTGGGTTTTTAACTTTCCTTCAATATGAGCTTTCTTCCAGTCAGTAAGAAGTATTCATGTTGCCTTGAATAGAATTAGAATTATGTCAAGACTGCAGAGAAACAGTCTAAAGTTCCACATTTTTGTATTTTCAAAGTAGACTTTTTATCCCAAATTACAAGTGGTCATTTTGAAAGGCAATGTCTTTAACTTGAAAGAGATGAAATCTACTGAATGAAGACAAGGCCCTAGAAAATACAAATGGAATGACTCTGACAGAAGAGTAACACAGTGATAACCTGCCCAGCAGTAGGAGGAAAGAGGACAGAGAATGGCCCAGACCACCCTGTCCCGGGAGAGGAGACAAGATTCATTCTGGCTGAGAGGAGAGAAGAGGGTGGACTGACAGCTGATCTTGCAGGTGCTTATAGGGTCAGGGATGAGGAGACCTGGCCTGGGTTTGCTGACGGTGGATCAATCATAGTGGAGATGCAGCATCACTCACCAGCGGAGCAGGGGCATCAGGAAGCTCCATCAAGGCCTGCAGATGACCTGCTGCTGATTACTGAGAAGTGGGCACTGCTTCTCAGGAATGCATTACCTGCTCTCCTTTATTTATTATTATTATTTTTTTTTTGGTTCCCATGGGTAAATGCTTCCCTTATGTCTCCAGGGACTGCCCATGAGAAGTGCTGTCCAAGTGTTCCTTGAGACTATGAGTCCTAGCTGGAATCTTCCTCTTTTCCATGGTCTGGAGTGCTGTAAACATTCCAAAAGGCTCACAGAATCAGACACAAGATTGTTAGAAGAAGAATTTCTTAAAAGTTAAATGGAAAAATCATTTAAAAATATTAACTCTAATCAAAAAATGGGCAGAAGATGTAAATAGACATTTCTCCAAAGAAGACATACAGATGGCCAAGAGGCACATGAAAAGATGTGACTCAACATCACTAATTATTAGAGAAATGCAAATCAAACTACAAGGAGGTATCACCTCACATGGGTCAGAATGGCTATCATCAAAAAATCTCCAAAGATAAGTAGTGGAGAAGGTGTGAAGAAAAATGAACCCTCCTGTTGGTAGGAATGTAAATTGGTACAGCCATTATGGAAACAGTATGAAGGTTCCTTAAAAAACTAAAAAGAGAGCTACTATATGATCCAGGAATCCCAATCCTGGGCATATGTGGGAGAAAACCATAATTTGAAAAGATACATGTACTCCAATGTTCATTACAGCACTATCCACAATAGCCAAGACATGGAAGCAACATAAATGTCCATCAATGGAGGAATGGATAAAGAAGATGTGGTACATAGATACAATAGAATATGTCTCAACCATAAAAAGAATGAAATAATGCCATTTGCCACGTGCATGGACCTAGAGATTGTCATACTGAGTGAAGTAAGTCAGATAAAGAAAGACAAATATCATATGATATCGCTTATATGTGGAACCAGAAAAAATAATTGAAAAATAAATGCATTTACAAAACAGAAATAGAGTCACAGATGTAGAAAACAAACTTATGCTTACCAAGGGAGAAGGGGGGAGGGATAAATTGGGAGATTGGGATTGACATATACATACTGCTGTAGATAAAATAGATAACTAATAAGGACCTACTATATAGCACAGGGACTCTACTCAATACTCTGTAATGAGCTATATGGGAAAAGAATCTAAAAAAGAGAGAGAGATGTGTATGTATAACTGATTCACTTCGCTGTACACCAGAAACTAACACAACATTGTAAATCAACTATACTCCAATAAAAAAATAATTTAAAAAATATTTTTGGGACTCAATATTTTTTAAGGAACTGAACCTGGTTCCAGAAGGGAAGGGAAGTCCCGCAGTGGCTAATGAGGGCTGTGGTGTCTTAGAACTTACCTGTGGAGCTACTCTGAGTGAGGTTCTCAGACCCACATCAAGGGTGAATGAGAACCCGCAGATGGAGCAAGGAGTGGGAGCTCTTCACAGGAAGCCCCGGGCTATTGACAATGAGCCTCTAATGCCTGCTTTTGGCTGAGAGGTGACAGTGGTGACACTCCTCCAAGGGCAGATGCCGAAAGTCTGTGACACTGGGATGGATAAATTGCTCTTTGATGTCACTTCACTGTGCTGCACTCTATCTTTTTTTTTTTTTAATTTTTATTTATTTTTTAATTTTTGGCTGCTTTTTGGGTCTTCATTTCTGCACGCGGGCTTTTCTCTGTTTTCGACGAGCAGGAGCTATTCTTCATTGTAGTGTGCAGGCTTCTCATTGCGGTGGCTTGTTTTGTTGTGGAGCACGGGCTCTAGGCGTGCGGGCTTCAGTAGTCGTGGCTCGTGGGCTCTAGAGCACAGGCTCAGTAGTTGTGGCACACAGGTTTAGTTGTTCAGCAGCATGTGGGATCTTCCTGGACCAGGGCTCGAACCCGTGTCCCCTGCATTGGCAGGCGGATTCTTAACCCCTGAGCCGCCAGGGAAACCCTGCACTCTGTCTTAACTTCTTTCTTTAGAATTCATTCTTGGTAAAAGACTGTATATCACCAAAGAAAATCAGGTATAAGTGAGGTGGGTACCTCTTGGGCCTGATCCACTTCCTTTCTGAAATCCAAAGTTCCATCTTGGCCAATGGTTGAGACGAAATTTGAACACCTCTCATAACTACCATTAAATATAATTTCCCTGCGCTGAAAGTGACCTCCATCCCACGTGTGCAAATTAAGACAAGTGAACTGGCTCGTGTGTGACCCACGTAAGGGCAGCAGGAAGAGCAGGAATGGAATCATGAGGGTGGATGACCAGGTGGAATTTCTTGTTTCAACGCCATGAGTTTCTGGGAACTTTGTCAGTGGGTTACACTTTAAGTGTCCTTGCTGGCCTGAGACACAATGTGAACTGTACTTTATTGATGGGTGAATGGACATGTGAACGATGAGTCCAAGGTGAACAGTACACTGAAGTATCATTGGCTGTTGACAGATCCAGAAAGAGAAAGCAGATCATTGTTGGCTCTTTCAAAACAGGTATTAGCCACTTGGATGCCTGATATGTTAGCACCTCCCACCTAGACTTTTAACGCAGCCCCCTCCCACCCCCTTAATATCCTTTGGCCTCATAAGTGAGGATGTGGAGGAGAGACATCGCCTGGTGAGTCGGGTGCTCAGTTAGAGAGCGCCCTTACTGCTGCTCCAGGGACGGACAGCCCACGATACACCCCGCCCTGTCCTTCCTGCTCTGTCTTCTGCTTCCTCATGAACACCTTGGTCGTCACACGCCTCAGCAGCTTCAGCCTGTGCTTTTACCACCAGCTGCAAAGGTCCCTCTCCTTCAAGCGGCATCCTGATGCCTCATCATTGGTGCCACCTGAGGCTGCTACCTGCCCCCTGGCCCTTTCCAAGCCCTTTCTTGTGACGCTCTCACAGCTAATTCTCTGACCACCACATAAGAGACTTCTTCTCACTATGTCCCATTCAGGGCGAGCCTACTATTTATGGGAGGGAGTGAATCCTCTCTGATGGTGTCTGTTTATTACGACCAGCAGAATCCAGCACATTTGACTCCTTTCTCTGCAACCCCTGCCTGACCCTCAGGGTTGTTGGGGACTCTGGGGCTGACCCTCACATGGCTGGTAGCTGGGTAGTACACTTTGAGGGCCGGAGCTCTTAGGAGGTTATATGCTTCCCTCTTGGAACTTAAAAAAAGAAAAACATAACATGGAAAGAATCTAATTGAACCAGGTACTATATTTCTTCACTTCTAAAACTCAGACTCCTCCAAAGTAGGCAGATGTCAGTGGCAGAGTCTAATCCACAGGAAATTTTTAATCTTCCCTGCTTCACTCCACCCCCAGATAAAAAGCACTTTAGTAAAAATTAAGACGAGAAACACTGTTTCTCCTATTCTAGCAGAAGCCAGACCATATTAAGCCTATCTCAGGGGTGACCACGGTCATTCTGATTGTTTCTCTTGTCTATCTTTGGTTTTCCCTGGTCCTTGGTGTCACCCAGTGCCGCCTTCTCTTAGGCAGGGTCCCTTCACCTAGAAAGCTCAGCCAGACTATGAGGGGACCTGCATAGAGAGAGCTGGGCAGGCAGCTGAGGCCAGTCTGGGCTCAGGGGAGGCTGGCTTGTCTCCTCAGCATCCTCCCTTTGTGCAGTTCTGGGCCCAGAACACTGGGACATATGGGGACAAGGACCATGGGCTGCTTACTGGGGAGGGGCCGGGGAGGCTGTCCAGTTGGTCTTTCATGCAGCTGCTTCTCCTAGTGCTGGAGTGGGGGCTTTTTGCTATTTCCCCACTGAAGTGAACAGACTCATCCCTCACTGACAGCTGACTAGAGGGTCGTGGGTTGTGAAGCCTCCAGAGAAGCTGACAGAATTGGGGGGACAGCACAGCAGGCTGGTCGCACTGAGGCACGGAGCCAAGAGCACGGGTCCCTTAAGAGTTGAGGCTGTCACCATGCACAGCCGAGGGGCCAGTGGCCGGCAGCCTGCCCTCAGCATTCTCACTCCTCACTCTGCAGGGAGAAGCGGACGGCAGTGTCAGTGAGGAGACGGCTTGCACACGGTGCCCTCTTGAAAGTCAACACGAAAACTGGAGGAGGAAAACGCCACTTCCCCAGAATCACTCACTCAACTGTCTCAGCCCATTTAGAGGGGCTGTGAGAGCAGGAAAGGCTGTAAGAACGGGAACATCCTCAGAGACAGGAGTTGCATACACGGGCTCCCAAGCGGCGTCCACGACAGCAACCATCCATCCCTCTGATCAGCCCTGCACGATCCACTGCTGCTAGGCAGGCTCAGGTGCTCGAAGCTTTTCAAAAAACAACTCTTAGCCTTGTTAATTTTCTTTGTGATTTATTTCCTATTTAATTGATTGTTGCTCTTTTTAGTTACTTTTATTCACCTACTTGACTTTGATACTTGGTGGGGATTTTTGTTTCTTTGTTTGTTTGTTTTGTTTTTTTAGCTTCTTAAAAGGAAATTTAGATAAATGATTTTAACCTTTTCCTTTCTTCTACTAAAACCATTTAAAGCTATCCATTCCTCATTATGAAATGTTTTCACTGCTTCTCACCAAGTTTGATATGTTGCCTTTTTATTATTATTCTGTTTCAAATATTAAATGTTATTTGGTATTTCTTTCCCAATGATGGGCTTTTAAGGAGTATAGTGTTCAATTTTCAAATATTATTTTTTTATTTTTAATTTAAATTCAAATATGGACAGAGAACATAATTAGTAATACTTCATTTTTTTTTTTTTTCCACTACGAGGACCTCTCACTGTTTTGGCCTCTCCCGTTGAGGAGCACAGGCTCCAGACTCGCAGGCTCACCGACCATGGCTCACGGGCCCAGCCGCTTCACAGCATGTGGGATCTTCCTGGACCGGGGCACGAACCCGTGTCCCCTGCATCGGCAGGCAGACTCTCAACCACTGCGCCACCAGGGAAGCCCCTAATTCAATATTTTGATACTTATTGAGCCTGTTTTTTGGCCCAGGATATATCGGTGAATTTTCCATGTTTACTAGAAAAAAATGTCGTTTTTTCTGCGATAGTTATGCAGAAGATGGAGTACTTTGTGAATATCTGTTACATCAGAGTAATAGTGTCACTCAGATCTGCTATATACTTACTGATTTGTTTTGTTTTGGTCTAGGTTCTTTATCAACAACCTTGACTTCAGTTGTATATTTTTATTTTTCCAACCTTTTCTTCTATCATACAGTTTTCTATTCTGTGATAGAAGTTTATTGCAAGCACATAAACTCATTTATAATGTTTCTCAGGAAATTATTATAAATAATGCTTAACATTCAATTAATATAAATACACGTGCCAACTAAATTATTTATTAACTAATTTATAAAGTGAACATTAAATATTTAATGTTTTAACATTACAAAATCCTAATTATCTTCTGGGTATCATTATCTCCAAATGAGGATAACCTAAGCATTTACAATAAGTTCATGAAATTTCAGTTCCTCATCTCATCTTGTCCATCAGTGTTCCCAATGGGAGCATTTTCCATTAGTATTAAGAAATAACAGAGCACAGATCACTCGCTTACTTTTCTTTATTCCAAAATATTGATAACCTTTATTTTTGTCATTTCCTTTGCTTACTGATACAACTGAGGATTAGGTTGTGGATTAGCAAAGCCCCTGACGGTTGAGATTTTTAGAACACTAAGGATACCAATAAAAAAAAACCTGACATTTTCACTGGGTTCCTGTTTGCTTCTATGTCTGTAAGGACTAATATCATGAAAAAAGTACATAAGTCTTTTATTTTATCCATTCAAATAATATCAGTTTTGAATCACAACCTTGTCAGGCACCGGGATGGAGGGAGAATCTGCAGAACTATCACGCAGAGAGCCCTTCCTGACTCCTGTCTTCAGGTGATTAGCCTCCCTTCCCCATGAGCGGGTGTTGGGAAGTTCTCCTTGAGGGGATGAGATGAGTGTGAGACTTGTAGGATGTGCAGGTGATGAGCAAGATGAAGAGTATTCCAGGCAGAAAGGACAGGAGCAGGGGTTGGAAAGAGCCTGGTGTGTTCTAGGGTCTGAGAGGAGCTTGGCATCATCAGATGCAGGGATTCATGGGGAGAGGGTCTCAAGGGGGGCGGCAGAGATGGGCAGGAGCCCCATGGGGTGGGGTGTTATCAAGGATATGGGGATAATGCCCCCCCTCATTTTCATGATATTATGCTCATGTGTCTGTTTGAACGCTTATTTTCTATTGCTAAAAGAGAGAGACAGAGAAACAAAATTAAGGAAAAGAATATGGAAAATATATCTGCCCATATGCAAGAGAACGCAACACTCCGAGCCTGAAACCTGGGGGGTTGGTGAAAGAGTGAATCAGAAAATGAGAGCATAACTCTGCCCTCCCAGCATGCAGAAAAAGCAGCTAGTAAGACACCACAAATAGCCTCTATTCAACGAGTATTTAAGATTTTGTCTGGGCGGGTGCCATGTTAGACACGGAGTGGGGTCCCGAGTAGAGTGGCCACAGCCCTGGGCTCTGGCGGAAATCGGGAGGGGACACGAGGGGAGGAACCTAGCAGAGGATGAGGGGAGAGAGAAGTAAGAGAAAACCCTCGGAATCTAGCATTGTTGTTGGAATGCAGACGCTCCAATACAGTAAAGTCTGGAGAAGGGATACCTGGTGGGGACCGGGGAGGTGTGTGCGCCTGTGTGTTTATGTTTAGGAGATGGGAACGGGCAGAGCACAGGTGAGAAGTGTCGTTTCTAAGGTTGAAATCCTCTGCACTTTTCTCACCCTCTGGCCCCCAAGCTTAGTGATAATTATCTTCGTCTTCCCATTGGAATCACCCGGGGAGATGAAAAAAATACGTCACAGAGGATCCGCCTCACAGACCTGGAAAGTGGAGCAGAATCTGCGGCAGTGGGACTGGACGGCCGCGTATTTAACAATTGGCCTGAGATTTTTAAATTGCACGTCGAGCTGAGAACCACAGCCCTTGCCTCTGCTTTGGTAGAAAGTCTAAATCGGTGGAGCTTAAATGCTAACTACTTTTTTAGATATTCTTATTTTTTTCCAAAATTGTAATAAAGAGACTCAAAATACACATTGTTGTCAGTAACTGAGAGAACACCTTGGAGACTCAGGCTCAATCTGAGAAGATCAGTTTGCATGTTTCCGTGCCAATTTTATGAGAAAAAAAAAAAAACTTTAATAAGTATGTTTATTTTTGATGCATTAATTCAATTACCCAGAGGAAATGTGTAAAACTAGACAAATTTTATTCAAAAACATTTTGAGTTTATGAATGTAATCTGAACGTTGTCTGGGCCTTACCTCTGCAATAATAAAGTAATAAAAAAGTAAGTTTTTACCGATCCTCCCAGCTCTCAAGTCCACTGGCCATGCCCAGCAAAGGCTCTCAGCTCTCGTGGTCCGTGTCTCCTTATCCTCGCCAGCATCCCTTAGGATCCTTGGAGACGGGCTCTTACACAACACCTTAACCACTTTCATTGTCTACTCATGACCTGCTCTGACTTCATTGTCCCTCCAGCCTTGGTCGATGCTCATTTCTGCTTGACCAGTGCCATGCTGCTCCCTGTCCGGAACAATCTTCCAGGGAGCCCCTGCCTGCGGGCTGCACTCTGCCCTGAACTGTGAGCCCCCTCTCCCCTCAGGACATTGTTCTCACTGCTCCTGTCACACTGCTCCAGGCCTCCCTCCCCAGCAATTCCTCCCGCTGCCTCACGTGCCTCTGGGACTGGTGAGCCTGTCACACAGGGAGGCTGCTCAGAGCTGCCGGTTAAGCTCCTACTGCTTCTTTTACCACCGATGTCATCTATATCTGGAACTCCTGTTTCTCCACTAACCACACGGGCCACCGCGGCCTCTAAATCGCTCCCTAGTTTCTTCCCGGCTCTTATTTGAACATCACGCTCACTTCCACATTGTCACTAGGTCCACGATATTCTGCTGTGTCATGCCTCGCAAAATGACAAGCCCCCAGGACTTTCCTTTTCTTGCTGAACTGAAAATATTTTTCCCTTGCCTTTTTTGCCTTTATTAGAGGGTCCCCCGGTATTACTGATAGCTTTATTCCCAATTCACATTTGGATTGTTTGGGTCACCCTCATGTCAAGTAACAGCCACCAGGTTTGTCTAGAGCCACTGAACCTCTCTGGGCTTTGGCCTTGTTCCCAGGACTGTTCCATGAGGTCACACTCATTTCCTATGGGCGACTCTCTGAGAGGCTCAGCAACCATGCTTCTTTTGTTCACTTCCTGTCTACAAAGTCATCAACTATGCAAGGACAGTCTGAATCCTCATTGTGGACACAGGGCTAGGATGTGGGGTGTAGGCAACAGTTAAGGCAGAGCCACCATTCACGCCGCGTGAGAGCCACTGTCCCCTGGAGAGCATCCTGCTACATCTACAGTAACTAGTTTTGAGTTATTTTACTTTGTCTTTTTTTTTTTTTTTTTTTTTACCACTAAGTTCATTTCACAAATTGTAATGCTTGGGGCATTATTTATTTAGAATATCTTTTAATTTCAAAGTAAAAGTAGATCAATATCCTCACTTTATGGTTGGGGAAAAAAATATCCTGAAGTCCACGGAGGTTAAGTTTCAATTCATCTAATTTTTGCCTGAGCATAAGCAAGAGTTTTATGTTGGTCACTGAGAAATTCAAAGGTAAATATAATATAAAATGGTTTTGATTCTGAAGGAATTCACACCCTAGTAGGGGAAAGACAAATACCAGTAACACAGTGTAGAATAGGCTATGAAATGAAGCACAGAGGGCAGTGATTAATTTTGTCAAGGGTCAGGGAGGAGATGAAAGTGTTGGAAGAAGTGATAGTTTAATTGAGACGTGATGAGTAAGGGACACTGTAGAGAAATGGAGAGAGTGTGACAGCCAGAAGGAATCTCTTGAAAAGAGAGTTATTGTGGAAAGAATTCTGCACAATGGAAAAATTGGTCACAGTGAGTCCCCGGGTAAGCAGGGTGGTCATGATAAGCCTGTGAGACAGGGAGCCCTAGACAGCCAGCCAGCATCAGACTGTTCTCTGGGCCTCAGTGTCTCCAATAGGGGGGCTGTATGATCCGCCCTGTGCTTCAGAAGAGCAGCCTCATAGCCATGTGAGGGGTAGATTGAATCAGGATAGAGGAAGAAAGCAGAGTGGTTATGAGTTTGTTGGAATATTATTAGGAAAAATAATGCAGGTTTTTTATGTTTTTTTTTGTTGTTTGTTTGTTTGTTTGTTTGTTTTTGCGGTACGTGGGCCTCTCACTGCTGTGGCCTCTCCCGTTGCGGAGCACAGGCTCCAGACGCGCAGGCTCAGCCACCATGGCTCACGGACCCAGCCGCTCCTCGGCATGTGGGATCTTCCCGGACCAGGGCACGAACCCGTGTCCCCTGCATTGGCAGGCGGACTCTCCACCACTGCGCCACCAGGGAAGCCCAAATAATGCAGTTTTGAAGGAAGGAATTAAGTGATATTTTGAAGGAAAAATTCATAAGAATTATCTGTGGTCCTACAATCCAGGTCTGACTCTATCTCTCAAAAATTCCACCATTTTATCTCTTCCTAATGTTTTTCTACAATGATAGTGGTCTATGTGTGAAGAGAAATTACCCTTCTAGGCCACATGGTAAATATCTTATATCCATGATCTCCTCTAATCTCCTCTATAGCTCTGTGGATTAGGTCATACCACCATTGCTTTACAAATGAGGAAATTCAGACTTTGAGAGGTTAAGTTAATGTGTCCTGTGTCACAGAGCAAGGGAGAGTCAGAGCTGGGGGTGACCAGATAGCCTATCATAGTCCAATAACCTGGGTAGCTACTATCATTATATAACAAACAGTATAAGTGAAGTAAAAATACCTCAGAAATGTTATTCTTATATACCTTACAGTTCTGCCTTGGTAAAACCCTGCCACTCAAGCGAAAAATATAGCTTTATTTATTGCAAATGTCCAGTGTGGGAAATAAATATTGATTTTCTTGTTTACCCGTCTGGTAAGTGACCATTCACCAGCACTGCGTGTGGTCTTTCATGGTCCCTTTCCACAGATCACTTGCCCCAGGAGCATGTAGAGGTTTCCAAGAAAAGGGATTTAGCTCACTGACCCTCCTGTCCTCAGGAGGGTTTTGGTCATTCTCCAGATCCTCTTTCTCTACTTCCATGTCAGCTCCTTAACCCACTTCCTCTGATTCCAGTGATGAAGGTTGGTGCATGATCCAATATTTCTTATCTTCATCTCTCAGCTGAACCGGCCTTAGAAATTCCTCTTCCTATCTGAGCATATTGTCAAGTCCCCACCCAGATGCCATGAGGAATGCAAAGATGATACATACCCATGTGCTCACAAAGAGCTTGCTATGCAGTGGGGACATGAGCCACGTGGCTGCTAACATTCAAAAGTCAAGAGTCTTCCTGTCACAGGAGGCTCATAAGTAAAGATGTAAATATACACAAAAGCGACTGTTGTTAATTCCTCTTCAGAGGAAATTTGGTTATGAATAGATTAAAACAAGATTGTTTATTCCAGAGCAGAAGAATCCTTGTGTGTGAAACTACATCATTTATTTTATTATATCACTACTGCTCCTGCTAGGAGAGAAGCCTGAAGCAGGAAATCTCTGGCAGAACAATGGAAGGGTGATCACGATTAATGAGTCTGGTTTTGCTTCAGCCCATCTTCAGGCTCAGCAATAAGTTTTGCTTTGGGATCTGTGTGATATCCAGGGATGTGTAAACTATTTTTTCATATTGTCTTACTTCCAACCAATAATCAGTATTCAAGAAAGGGAAGAACTCAAAATTTTAAATCTATGATTCAGACACTTGCCATTATCATGAATTCCAGGGAAATGCCCACCCTGGGAGAATCTGCCTAATTGAGCAGAAAAGCTACAAGGCTCCTGTCTCCTCTCTGCCTTCAAGTCTGTGTGAAAGATCAAGTGAACTGTCCCTGGGTCCCTTTACATTATGCTCACCTTAGATCGTGTCCCCATATGTCCCAGGGCTCTGAGGCAACAAGTGCACAGAGATGAAGCTAGGGAAGCAATCGAATCTCCCCTTAGCCACCAGGATGGCCTAAGCTGTCCACACAATCACACCTGTCTGCTGCACCAATCACGATCTGGCCAGGAGTTTTAGGCGCAGGGATCTTGTTCATCATGTCAGCCCTGAGTGACACCAAAGATCCGGGAAAACAAAAGATTGAAAGCGAAGTAATCCAGGTGAGGGGATCACACCATGATGAGCTTATTACAGTTTGGCTTCACTTGCTAGAAAATGATTGAAACTGAGCCCTCGGGGTTAACAGAAAGTGGTGACGAGTAGATTTCTTGAGCTTGTGTCAAAGCTTGTTAAACACCCCTCTGCTTGTAGCCTGCCTTCACTGAGCAAGCTCACTTTAACTATTTTGTGGCAATGTGCATATCCTCCAAGATGCCACCCAGATAACAGATGTGGCCCCAGTTATTTTCAGGAACTTGGCGTCAGCTTTGTCTAACTCAAGCTTGAGCTGGATAAGACCTGTTGGGACCACTGCCCCCAGACCTGGGCCTGTGCAGGCGCCCCACGAATGACCGTTTGTGGTCAGAGGACCAGAAATTCCACCCTCAGAGCATGCTAATGCCTCCACTTTGGAACATACATCCCACGAAGAAGCACGTTGCTCAGATATGTCTCTGCAGAACACTAATTACCTCACCTTTCCCTAATTCCAGTCCCCTTTCTCCAGGCCTAAAGCCACCCAGCTTCTTTATCCCACAAATATCTCAAGCTCCTGGCCTTCTAGGAGTGGGGTCTGAGACTTGTTCTCCCGTTGATTCTCTTGGCTGCCTTTCGAAGAAACCCTTTCTTTGCTGCAAACCTCAGTGTCTCAGGGTTTGAGTTCCTGTGCATCAGGCAAAAAAACATCATTTGGTAAAGGAACAAGAGTGTTCTTGTCTTGATTTTGATCAAAACATCTTTAATCTGGGAGTGGATTGAAGAGGGGTGGTTCTTAACTTCCATTTTGGATTAGGCTGTGCCACTGATGTTGATTTACATTGAAGAAGTCTGAAGTTCTGTATAGGAAGATGTATAGTTGTTAGTTGAAGTAGAATCTCTCCATATTACATTTTATAAAATCCAAAAGTGAAGCATATACCTTCCCAGAGTCTATGCACAAAGACTCCACTTTCCTGCTCGACATCCATGTAAGATTCAGCACTGGACCCCCAGCAGATGTGAGTGTCGGGTAGAGACCAGAAGGAACGGAAGCCAGTGTGCTGCGTCCTGGTGGTGGTTATTGACAGACACCATCAGAGGGATTCCCACTCAGAAGCTCTAGGCTGCTATGAGTGGGAAATAGAGAGACGAGGTCTCATATGTGATGGTCAGAGAATTAGCCATGAAAGAGTGAGAAAAATGACATTTGCAGGTATGAACATTAGCTGTGAAAGTTTGAGAAGGAAAGTGCTTGGAAAGGGCCATGGGGCAGGGGACAGTCTCAGAGCAGCAGCAATGGTGCAGAAGGAGGAGGTCCCTCGGAAGGAGGTGATCCATGGAGGCTTGTGATCAAACACCGTATGCTGCGAAAGATGAGGCTTGTATAACCCAGTATAGTAAAAAGGAATCACAAGACATAACAAGAAGAAAAAGGATCTGCACTGCGTAGCTGCACCTAACCATGGCAGCCATAGAGGGCGCTCTCTAAATAACAATTGAAGTCACCACCCACATGTCTCTCACCACCTCCTCACTTATAAACACGAAGATATGAGGGTGGGTGAGGCTGGGTTTAAAGTCAGGGGAGCAGCGCTAACATATCAGGCATCCACGTGGCTAATACAGGCTTCTGGAAGAGCATGAAATATCTGCTTTCTTTCCTGGATCTATACATAAATGACACTTCTGGTAGAGTTGCCCTTGAACTTGTCTTTCACATGTCCACTCACCCATCCATAAACTGCAGTTCACACTATCTCTCAGGCCAGCAATGACAATTAAAGTGGAACCTACTCACAAAGTCCTCGGAGGTTCATGGAGCTGGAACAAAAAGACCCACGTGGTCGTCCACCCTCAGGATTCCATTCCTGCCCTTCCCGTGGCCGTTACCTGGGTCCCAGACGAGCCAGTCCACCTGCCTTAACCTGCACATGTGGGATGGAGGTCGCTTTCAGTTCATGGAAGCTAGATATTTAATGGTGGTTATAACAGGTATTCCAAATGTCATCTCAGGAACTGGCCTAGTTTGATTTCTTTTTTCAGAATGTGGAGCATGGGCCAAGTGTGCCTACCCCACTTATCCCTGATTTTTCCTCTATCTCCATATTTTTTTTAACAAAAAATGAAATCTAAAGAAAGAAGTTAAGACAGAGTACAGTACAGAGAAGCGACCCCAAAGTACAGCGTCACAGGATGTACGTATTTGCACTTGGATGAGTGTCACCACTGTCCTCTCTCAGCCAAAGACAGGCAGCGGGGGCTCTTTCTACAATAACCTGATGCCTCCTGAGTGTCAAGTGTCTCCCGCCTGTGTGCAGGGACATTGCAGGTGTTGTGCCGGGTTAATAAGGGATCGTCCACACAGGGCGGTCCACCCCGGCTCAGCAGCATCTCAAGCACAAACCTGGACCCCACGTGACTCATATCTGAGGCTCCATCTCAGGCCCACCTACCCAGACGCCCCCGTTTCGATTAAAGACTAAACCTAAATATTGTTCCCATGGGACTTCCCTGGTGGCGCAGTGGTTGAGAGTCCGCCTGCCGATGCAGGGGACACGGGTTCGTGCCCCGGTCCGGGAAGATCCCACATGCCGCGGAGCGGCTGGGCCCGTGAGCCATGGCCGCTGAGCCTGCGCATCCGGAGCCTGTGCTCCGCAACGGGAGAGGCCACAACAGTGAGAGGCTGGCGTATCGCACACAAAAAAAATTGCTCTCATGACATCCTTCCTGAGTAAACTTGTGAGCCCATCCAGATGCATTCTGTCCCTTAGGTGACACTCTCCCCCTCCCAAAGGGTGTGGCATAGAATCATTTCTTCACCCCCCGCCGGCCCCCAGTTTTCCTACTTTCCCAGAATGGTCTGCTTCTTCCCGGCAAAGACCAGACCTCTCCCTTGTCTCCAGTAGAGAGACACTCAGCCATCAGTTCAGGCAGAATGTCCCTCCAGCAGAAGCACCGCAGGTGACCCGGCAGCCCCAGGTCACGAGCAGCTGCCACTAATGCGGGGAGAAACCCGTGGGGTCCCTTCCCGGCTTCACCTTCTGCCAAGCCTCGCTCCCCTGAGACTCATTATCCTGAATCCTGACGTCTGTGCACAGCAGCTGCCGGGAAGGGACGAGGTGCCCAGCGGGGAGCAGAGACCCCCCGTGTCCCAGCAGCTCTCAGTTCTCGCCGTCACTTCCCACCGCCAGCCATGGACTGTCTTTCCAGCCTTCGTATGGATCCCAGGCCGTCCTCCAGAGAGTCCTTGTGCTGAGTCACCAGCCGCCATTGGGCCTCACCTCCCACTGCTGGGCTTCCCGTCCCCTCAGAAAACGGGTTCAGTTCTTTAAAAATATTTGAGTTCAAAAAAATTGTTCATGACATTTTATTCCCGTTTTTTCCTTCTTCTTCCATCGTGTGTCTGACTTTGCAAACCATTGGAATCTTTACAACACTCCAGGTCACTGAAAAGGGAGACTTTCCAGTTAGGGTTCCAAGAGAATCAGGGTAGAAATGGTCAGGGCTTCGGCTGGGTGGTCCAGGAGACACGAGCACAGCAGTTATCCGGCACCAGTGGAAACCTCAAGGACCAGGACAGACGGTGAGCCCCTGAGCAGTGGTGGCCGGGGCTCACTCACTGGCAGCAGAGGGTCTACAGGCCTCGGTAGGGTTTCTTGGTGCTCGCACCTTGCTGATGAGGGATGATTTCTCTCCACGATGATTCTAATCCCCCATCAGTAAACCCAGCCAGGTTCCCTCATCCCTGAAGCCAGAAACCCTCCAAGATCAGCCCTCAGTCCACCCTCTTCTCCTCTCTCAGCCAGAATGAATGTTGTCTCCTCTCCTGGGACAGGGTGGCCTGTGTCATTCTCTTCCTCTTTCCGCCTATTGCCTGGCAGGTTACCACTGTGCTGCTCTTCTATCAGATTGCCCTCATTCTTATTTTCTAGGACCTTGTATTCATTCAGTGAATTCCACCTCTTTCAGATGAACGGGATTTCTTTTCAAAACAACTATTCCCAGTCTGGACTTAAATAGCTTATTTTGAAAATACAAAAGCAGAACATTGGACTGTTCTTCCTCTTTGCAATCTTGTGATAATAAACTAATTCTCTTTGAGCCAACATAGATGTTTCTTACTAACTAAAGAGAGGGTCATGTTGAAGAAAATAATAAAAAGAAAAATAGAGAAAATTATCTCATGGTATCTCTCTGTGTCTGTTTACAATCTAATATATAAAATATCAAAGGAGTACCCACAAAGGGTAATCTCCAAATACAGCACTTACTTTGGAAGAATACGGTCAAACACTCTAGAAAGTTTCCAGTGTGTAGCTCTTTGTAAATCATGCATTAAGCCAACAATACTGGTAAACATGGTAATTCAGAAATAAATAATAACTAAATCTTGCTCAAATTCTCTCACCCAGGTGGACATTTTCGATCGTGTGATGTTTGACTCATTTCCTATAATCCTAAGTGTTATGGAGCTAGGTACTATCACCTTCCATTTTTCATGGATGTAATACTGAAACCATGTCCCTTTCTGGGTTAAGAGAAAGTAGTGACTGACAGAAATCCTTGAGCTTGTGTTACAGAGCAGCAGATAAGGGAATAGCGTGTTGAAGACCTGCCTCAGCTGACTGAACCCATTTTAGTTATTTTTTCCTGTCTTTCTTTAATTGCGTACACTCCAAGCTTCATGTAACCTAGGGAATATATAACAAAACACTTTAATCACCCCTGTAGATAACGCCTCAGAGTGTGGGTCACTATAGTAACAGGGAGGTTTAAGTTGTTTCCCAGGAACTTCGAGTTGGTTCCTGTCCAGTTCAATTCATCTAAGACTGGTTGGGACCCACCACCCCTAAAACTGGGCCTGCCCATGGGTCTGATGAGTGACCATTTGATGTCAGAGGGCCTAAACCTCCAATCTCAGAACATGCTGAGTGCCTCCATTTATGAACATGCCTCTCATAGAAGCCTGTGATCCAGATACACCTGGGAAGAACACTGATGACCTCACCTTTCCCCCACCGCCAGTCACCTTTCCTCATGCCTAAGGTCACCCTGCTTCTTTATCCTGTAAATAACCTGAGCCCCTCTCCTTCGGGGAGGTGGATCTGAGATTTGTTCTCCTATCTCCTCACTTGGCTGCTTCATGAATAAACCCTTCTCTGCCACAAACTTGGTGTCTCACTCTTTGGCTGGCTGTGCATCAGGCAAGTGAACTTTTTCGGCAACAATATCTTTTTTAAAATTTCAGATTTATTGACATAGAATTGACATAAAATTGTAAGATATTCAAAGTGTACATCATGTTGATCTAAAATATGTATAAATGTGAAAAGATGCCCCCCGCCTAGTGAATTAACACATCCGTCTCCTCACATATTTATCATTCTGTGTGTGTCAGAGAGCATTTAGGTTTCACCCTCTTAGCAAATATCAGTTACAAAAACAGCGTTATCAACCATAGTCACTGTGGGTTACATTAGAACCTCAGACCTTATCCATCTTATAGTTGAATGCTTGTTCCCTTCTGCCAACCGCTCCCTCTTTACCCCAACCTGGAAACCACCATTATTTTCTCTATTTCTATGAGTTTGGCTTCTCATGGCTGTAATATCTGAGGGACGTGAAGCAAATACAAAGTTGCTTTCTCAAGGTCATCCCTCCAATTGTGTGTTATCTTGCATGTTATGTAAAAACACTCTCAACCAACAGTGGATCAGGTCATGTCCCGAGAGGACTTACAGGGTGGAAAGCATTACTTTGGGAATTGATCATGGGGTTAATCAGTTTCACAACTTAGAGCAACCTAATTTGAAATCACACAAAAATGGATTTATTTATTGTTAGAAGATTGATGATAAACCAAACCCATACAACTGGTGTATAAAACTAGTCACCAAGGGAAATTAGAAATTTCCAGGGACAGATGGGATATACTGTTGGAGGTCTCTTTCGAGCCTGTACCGAAAAAGACTAGCCTCCAGCCATGACCCTTCTGGTATAAACAGCCAAAGCATCCCATCACCATGGTAAGTAACGTTCCAGTTAAGACAACTATGGCTGAAAGTAAGCTCTGTTGACAAGATTTATTTTTAAAGTATAGAACTACACAGAACAGTGAATCCAGTGCTGTGGTTTCATTTGCCCTGTTTGCTTTTAGTTATGTGACTTCGATTTAATGCGAAAACTTGTATAGAATCAATCTTTAAGAAATCAGGCAGGCTTGTTACATGTTCTCATCTCTTGATCATTAGGACAAGACCAAAGTGAAAATCCTGCACACGGTGAAGTATATGGAACACTTAATAATCAATTCATCACAGAGGAAAACACTTTAAACCAGGAAGCACAAATGTGCAAGATCGACAATAGTAAGCAGTTTTAGCCAAGGATGGCTTTGTTTGAGACCACCAGGGATTCACCACCTGTAAGTGGATGAGCTTTTTATTCTGATCTCTCTGGTGAGAATGTGATTCCTCCTCCAAATGTCTGGCTGTTGTGCAAGAGGTGGGGTCCACCTCGGCATGTCACTCACGCTGCTGAATGGGTGGAGATCACCCATTTCAGAGAGCTTATGGATGGAAGCAGAGGCACTGCACTGCAATGAGAAGAGAGAGAGAGAGTATGTGCATCAATGATGTGACTTATAGGTCAACTGGGAAGAGATTTTTGATTTCCCAGAAATGGAATCTTGAACCATCCAATTAGGAATCTCCTGATCAGGACTAGTCAGGTCATCTGCCCCCAAGGCCCCTCCCATCCCCAAAGGGACAGGAACCTTGCAATTAGCAACCAGCCTGCTGCCTAGTGTAACTCTCTTGTCTCTGCTTCCTTCCACCTGTAAAATCTCTTGCCTTCTTTAGCTCTTGGAGCTCCTTTCTGTCTGCTGGCCTGGATGGTGCCAGACTCAAGAATCACTGAATAAAGCCATTAGGATGTTTAACATTTACTCAGTTGAATTTTCTTTCTTAACACTTTGAAAAATTTTCAACTGATTTGCCAACATATAGAGCATCAAGTTACATATGTAACAATATGTGTAAGAAAGGTTCTGTAAAATAGCTCCCAGTTAAGGGTAGATTGATCCACTGAATCACATTGTCATCAGTGAAGGGTCAGCACAGGTCCTGGGAAGAATCGGAGTGTGAACCTTGGCCTTGTGGGGAATGATGACAAGACCACAGGAAGCAGAGAGGAAAGCAACCCTGTGTTGACCACAGATTCCCAGAACGGAGTCCTGCTTGAACAAAGAGGCTTTTATTTGGGGTTGCTTAGGACTGTAGCCCACAAGACACACATCCAAGACGCACTTGGACTGTGTCCCCACAGACTACAAAATGGGGAAAGTGTATAAAGCCAAAAACCTGCAAGGTTATATACATTTTTTGTCAAGAAGTAGGATTGAAGTTGGCCAGAAGTAAGGGGCTTGATAAGCAAGGACTGGTTTGGGTTCAAAATAAATATATAGATTTGAAGGAGTTTGATTTTGAAATTCCAGGGGTGCAAGTGGCAGCTGCTGGCAGACATTGTTTGGAAAATGGCTAGTGATGTCCTTGAGTTTGATACAACTCCAAAAATTCAAGTTCTCAGTGATGCAGGGATGTATGTAAAACCACATCGACAATGGCCACTCGACTCTATATGGATGCCTGAAGCATAGTTACTCCATTTTGATATTTAAATGGTCTTAGACATGTCATCAACCACAAATGAGCTCTGAAACCTCCCTGTTTGCAGGACAGCTAGCACCCATCTGTGTTCATCTTGGTCAGGTGTTCCCCTGGTGGATGACTGCCATTTCACTCTGGCCACAACTGGAGACACAACTCAACACTGGAGAGAGACCAGCATTGACAACATCTGAAAGAGGGAAGGAGAGGGGAACTAGGCAGGACGAAGAGTGCAGGCCAAGACGGAGAAGAATGTAGACCCAGTGACGCTAACTTGTAGGGACTCATCCCTTGAGGTAAGGAAAATCCATGTCTGTACCCAGTCCAGTCATCAGGATGCCCTTTGAAAAGTGTCTCTAATTTCACACTGCAAATATAAAATACCTAATAAGATGACACTGTATGCCGATCATGTCGCAGAGACTGTAGAATTGTGCAGGCAATTTCTCAGTTAATCATCAAGACAATATTACCATGTCCATTTTACACATAGGGTCACTGAGGCTTGAGGGGGGTGGTGTGAGGGACATGCCCTGAGTGACAGCTGCCACGGGGCAGAGCTGAGAGGCACCCCAGGTCCGTCTGTAATTCTAAGCTGAGTTACCAGGTGGAGCACGAGGTCAGTCAGAGCTCAGCTCTTTATACAAAAAAAAAAAAAAAATCAAAAACAAAAGTAAAAGTACGTATTTATGTGAGCTTCTTGAAGCAATGGCATTAGTTGAGGATTTCGTTACCCAGGGCTGTAGTATTACTAAGTTATACGCTGTCCTGCTGCACAAGCGCTTCCCCCTCCGTGACTGGCGGGCGGCAGGCGGGCCGGGGCTGCGGCGTCCCCTGCGGGACCCTGGCCTGACCTCTGCTGTCCGCGGGCCCCTCTCCCGTCCTCTCCACTTCCCGCCTCTTCTGCTGTGGCTCCTCCCACGGCCCCTCCCCAGGCGCTGTGTGCTCCGCCCCTTCCGCCTGTCGCTTCTCTTTCCTTCACTCGCTTTCCTCTTGGCGGTGATGTCGCTGCCTGTGGTTTCCACGCATGACTCCGTTTTCACATTTTCTCTCCATCTGCTTTGAAGGCTCTGCATCTCCTGGGCCCTGCTGTGCTCTCGGGATCCTGATCCTCTAGGGAACCTCACTCCATCCTCATCCTCAGGTCGTGTTCTGTGTGAATTCCCTGGTCACAAGGACTTTTGTCCCCTCTGCCCACCCTGACAATAGGGCCGTGTTGACCAGGTCACTGTTCATCACTGTGGCCTTGAGGTCAGGGCAGGACACATAACTCACGTCCTCAGGGATGATCAGTGTCAGGAGGAACTTATCTACTTCCTGATGTTGGCCGAGGAACAGCAGTGGCTGTGACATGTAGGACGTCCCCATGAGGCACGGGATCAGGCAGAGTCCAGGTGGAATGACAAGAGGCTGTCTGTGAGGGAAGGTGACAGGTTGGCCTGGCCAGCTGTCTCTCCAGGGACAGGCTGACACCCCTGTTGACTGAAGCAAATGCAAATCAACCAGCGTCCCGAATTTGAACCCCCATCAGGAAATGGCTTCAGATCCTTGTCCATTCCAGCAGGTGGGTGTCTGTGAGTCCAGGAGAGCCAACGGGGGACACAGGAAGCCAAGCCAGGAGGGAGGTCACAGCCCACTGATCCTGCAACCACCAGCCCCCACTGGGGAAGCAGAGACAGACAGAGGGCTGCCAGTCACCAGTTCTCACTAAGGGAACACGGCAGGAGGCTGTGGCCTGAGACCCATTCCCCAAAACCTTCGTCATGGTAAAAATCAGAAGTAGCCATTGCTAGAGTCTGTTTAGCAGCAGCTCTAAACCTACTCCACCTGCTTGCTACCAGGCCAAGGTGAGGCCAGAAGAAACTGTTGCCATCACACCTTTGCACTCATTTGTTCATTATTCAATATTTACTGAGGACTGACCGTTCTTATCACTAAGAATACCAAACCAAACCCAATGACCAACCAACAAACATCCCCGCCCCCCAAATCTTATCTGTAAGAAACTCATCCTTTCATGGCGTGATAGAAAGTAAAGGACCATCACAATGCAGTGCAGGTCGCTTGCGTTGTGTAGGAGTCACAAGGACGTTCCAGTTTTTCCTGAAAACCAGGAAGGTTCCCCATCAAGTAGGGGATGGGGCTGACCTGAACGGCAGAGCTTGTGAAAATGAACCAGGATCCTGGCCTCTTCTCCTCCTCATGCTCATGCACAAGCTCTGACCACACCGGCGGACGCACCATCTTAGAAATCACTGAGCACCCTCTGGCCCAGGGAATTTTCGATTATTTTCTGTGGCTTGATGAAACTTGCTACTACTGCGGCAATAAATGGCTCTTTCCTTCTCTGTCTTCATGGCCTTTACTCAAATGCCACCTCCTTAGAGAGAGATTCCACACCACCCATGGAAAGTATCAGTCCCGGTCTCTCTGTCCCCTTGTCCTGTTCTACCTTTTCTTGTAGCTCCTACAGCCTCCAGAGATGGGATCTTAATTCCAAGTGCGGGCTGTGGGTGAAGGGAGGTGGGAAGAGCGCGTGGGGTGGCATCTTCTCCCCACAGGCTTTGCTGGAGGATGGGCTACTTTCCTTCAGTAACAATGCAGACATACCAACTCCAGGTAAATTGAAATTCAAAGTGAAAGACAAAAACCAAAATCTTTAGACAGCTACATAAGGAATGCTCTTATGATGTCACGGAAAAGAAGAACTTCTTAAAAATTCACGCAAAGTGGAAAACATTAAAGAAGAAGATTGATAAATACTATCATGTTATGATTAAGAACTGCCATTAAAATGCAACATAAAAAGAAGGAAGACATGAATTAAGTGATTGGTGCAATCATCACAAACAATTTTAACAAATCAACAATAAATGATGTCAAAAAGGCATCATCAGGCATTTCATGGAAGGTAAAATATGGATGTCCAGTGAAGATTATCAGAGATGGTCAGTCTCATTGGCAACAAATTAAATGCAAATTAAAATCCCAGTCAAACACTTTTCCACATTCCACAGTTGGGCAAAGGTTTAATCATAGCAATAAAAACATTGGCTCACATGCGGCATAACAGGAACTGTCGTTCTAGTTTAGTAGGAATATCAGCAGTGATTATATTGTACAGCTAGTAAAGTACATTCCTGAGGTCTTATTAATTATTACCCAAGACACAGAGCAGACACATGTTAACCAGTTACATAATAGTAATGTGAGGAAATATTCAAATACTCATTCCAAATAGATTGGATAGATTTTGGTATATTTAAAGTATGGACTACTAAGTAGCAAAAATAAAACACCTGCATGCAGCAACACGGATAAAGCTCAGAAAAAAATACTGGAAACAAAATTAAAATTACACCTCAAACAGATAATCATTATGGGATTTTACTTATATAAGGGACCAAAAGAAGAAAAGCCAAAGTGTTGTTTAGGATTTCATATGCATGTGGGAGTCTCCAATGAAAGCCAGGGAATGTCAGAGAGTTGAGAGTCAGAGAGGAATTAGAATGTTCTATGTCTGAAGGTGGGCGGGGAGAATATGAGTATTGTTTACTATACGCTTACTTTACCTATGCAGTTTCTTTACACATTTCTCAATAAATAATGTATCACACGACAAAGTAAATTACAAGCGGCATTTATATATATAATTTGGTACACTAAACTT
>NW_028294763.1:0-101187 GCF_964341445.2 Mesoplodon mirus | reverse complement strand
CATATATTCTCTGCTCTAATATTGTCCTGACTCTTTCTGTATATTCTTTACTTATGTTTTGGTTTTCCTTAATCAAAGTGTGTCTTTTCAATCTTTTCAAAGAAGATTCTTTGGACTTACTAAATCACCTGAATTTTATACGTTTTCTGTTGTATTAAGTTCTGCTCATATCTTTATTTAACTTTTTTCTATGTTCTCAGGGTTTATTGTTTTGATCTTCTGATGTCAATTAAAACACTTGGTTATTCATTTTAATAAATCTTTTTATTTATAAAAATTTGAACTTTTGAAGATTCCAGCTTACTTGTACGTTTCTAAGGGTCAGGTCCTCTCCACTGTTGCCGGCCTAAGGCTTAGTTCACCATATAGCAATGTATATATTGACCTATTTTCCCCTCGACTTTCTGTGATCCACTACATCTCACCTTTCTTTGCAGACAAGCCATTTGAAATACCCTTAACTTATTTCACAGCCAATAAGGCTTTGAAATAAAGTGTATTTTTTAGAGAAATCTTCTTATATAATTAGGCAGAAAATCTGACCTGCCATAGTTTTCAAAACAGCATAATTTCACTCTTCTCAATGATTAATCTGTTGTATTACACAACCTTTGTGTATTTAGCTTTATCAATGACATGTCCTTTAAAACTGTTTTAGAGATCCTACCAGTCTTTGAAAACATCCTCGTGCCTTGTTTCAGTTCCAGTTTTATGTATATTTTCTGCCTTGCACCCGATTATTCCTACATCTGATGGATGGCCTTGGGAATCTAATTCTGGTATTGATTGTTTTGGCTGATTGTCTCGCCTTGTAGCTGCTTTCTTCATTATTGTGTAAATTTAGATCATGAGCTCATGTTTAGCTAAACAGCTGACCTTGTAAGAGGCTTAGGTGTGAACGCTCGTAAGTTTCAGAAGAAAGACGGCAAAGATTTATTTGTGTCCCTCCAATGAGTGGCCCTCAAGGACCCCGTTTTCTACAAGTGTTGGTCCAATACTCCGTCTAGGGACAGGGGACTCAGACAGGGCTGCTTTGCGGCCCCCGATCTGGGGCAGGGGCAGTGGGCGGCCTGTGGCCCGGGCAGGAGCCTCTCCGCGTGTGTCCCAGGGACCCATCAGCCTGTGAGCCTCGGTCACCTGGCAGGAAGCTACGGTGCCCAGACCTATGCTTAGCTGTGCAGCGAGGTGTACTGCGCGGACAAGTGCCACACACACTTCAAGTAAGAGGGCGGCCTGAGTGGAAAGGTGAGAGTTTGGGCAGCTGTGCAGACAAAGAAAGCGCCCTTTGGCCTGGGCCTAAATGCTTGTGACACTCCACTGGGCCTGCCGGGCTCTGAGGGCCCTGCCCTGGGCCCCCTGCTCCCCTGCCCTTTGTTCAGTCACAGCAGAGATGGCCACACCCACTCCCTCAGTGAGGGCAGCGTTCCAACCTCCCTCAGCCCCGCCCCCTCTCCGCAGGTTACCATGGACTACAGAGGCTGCATTCTGAGGCCAGGGCGTTCCGAGAATGCCAAGGGCAGACATGATGACCTTAAATGATTTCCTCTTGTGTCAGTTTTGGTAAACTTTAGGAGCTAGGAAATGGTCCACTTGACAGAAATGTTCAAATTTACTGGCATTTCATATATTCTCTGCTCTAACATTGTCCTGACTCTTTCTGTATATTCTTTACTTATGTTTTTGTTTTCCTTAATCAAAGTGTGTCTTTTAAATCTTTTCAAAGAAGATTCTTTGGACTTACTAAATCACCTGAATTTTATACGTTTTCTGTTGTATTAAGTTCTGCTCATATCTTTATTTAACTTTTTTCTATGTTCTCAGGGTTTATTGTTTTCATCTTCTGATGTCAATTAAAACACTTGGTTATTCATTTTAATAAATCTTTTTACTTATAAAGATTTGAACTTTTGAAGATTCCAGCTTACTTGTACGTTTCTAAGGGTCAGGTCCTCTCCATTGTTGCCGGCCTAAGGCTTAGTTCACCATATAGCAATGTATATATTGACCTATTTTCCCCTCCACTTTCCGTGATCCCCTACATCTCACCTTTCTTTGCAGACAAGCCATTTGAAATACCCTTAACTTATTTCACAGCCAATATGTCTTTGAAATAATGTGTATTTTTTAGAGAAATCTTCTTATATAATTAGGCAGAAAATCTGACCTGCCATAGTTTTCAAAACAGCTTAACTTCACTCTTCTCAATGATTAATCTGTTGTATTACAAAACCTTGGTGTATTTAGCTTTAGCAATGACATGTCCTTTAAAAATGTTTTAGAGATCCTACCAGTCTTTGAAAACATCCTCGTGCCTTGTTTCAGTTCCAGTTTTATGTATATTTTCTGCCTTGCACCCGATTATTCCTACATCTGATGGATGGCCTTGGGAATCTAATTCTGGTATTGATTGTTTTGGCTGATTGTCTCCCCTTGTAGCTGCTTTCTTTATTATTGTGTAAATTTAGATCATGAGCTCATGTTTAGCTAAACAGCTGACCTTGTAAGAGGCTTAGGTGTGAATGCTCGTAAGTTTCAGAAGAAAGACGGCAAAGATTTATTTGTGTCCCTCCAATGAGTGGCCCTCAAGGACCCCGTTTTCTACAAGTGTTGGTCCAATACTCCGTCTAGGGGCAGGGGACTCAGACAGGGCTGCTTTGCCGCCCCCGATCTGGGGCAGGGGCAGTGGGCAGCCTGTGGCCCGGGCAGGAGCCTCTCCGCGTGTGTCCCAGGGACCCATCTGCCTGTGAGCCTCGGTCACCTTGCAGGAAGCTACGATGCCCAGACCTATGCTTAGCTCTGCAGTGAGGTGTACTGCGCGGACAGGTTCCACACACACTTCAAGTAAGAGGGCGGCCTGAGTGGAAAGGTGAGAGTTTGGGCAGCTGTGCAGACAAAGAAGGCGCCCTTGGGCCTGGGCCTAAATCCTTGTGACACTCCACTGGGCCTGCCGGGCTCTGAGGGCCCTGCCCTGGGCCCCCTGCTCCCCTGCCCTTTGTTCAGTCACAGCAGAGATGGCCACACCCACTCCCTCAGTGAGGGCAGTGTTCCAACCTCCCTCAGCCCCGCCCCCTCTCCGCAGGTTACCATGGGCTACAGAGGCTGCATTCTGAGGCCAGGGCGTTCCGAGAATGCCAAGGGCAGACATGATGACCTTAAATGATTTCCTCTTGTGTCAGTGTTGGTAAACTTTAGGAGCTAGGAAATGGTCCACTTTCCAGAAATGTTCAAATTTACTGGCATTTCATATATTCTCTGCTCTAACATTGTCCTGACTCTTTCTGTATATTCTTTACTTATGTTTTTGTTTTCCTTAATCAAAGTGTGTCTTTTAAATCTTTTCAAAGAAGATTCTTTGGACTTACTAAATCACCTGAATTTTATACGTTTTCTGTTGTATTAAGTTCTGCTCATATCTTTATTTAACTTTTTTCTATGTTCTCAGGGTTTATTGTTTTCATCTTCTGATGTCAATTAAAACACTTGGTTCTTCATTTTAATAAATCTTTTTACTTATAAAGATTTGAACTTTTGAAGATTCCAGCTTACTTGTACGTTTCTAAGGGTCAGGTCCTCTCCATTGTTGCCGGCCTAAGGCTTAGTTCACCATATAGCAATGTATATATTGACCTATTTTCCCCTCGACATTCTGTGATCCCCTACATCTCACCTTTCTTTGCAGACAAGCCATTTGAAACACACTTAACTTATTTCACAGCCTATATGTCTTTGAAATAATGTGTATTTTTTAGAGAAATCTTCTTATATAATTAGGCAGAAAATCTGACCTGCCATAGTTTTCAAAACAGCATAATTTCACTCTTCTCAATGATTAATCTGTTGTATTACACAACCTTTGTGTATTTAGCTTTATCAATGACATGTCCTTGAAAAATGTTTTAGAGATCCTACCAGTCTTTGAAATCATCCTTGTGCCTTGTTTCAGTTCCAGGTTTATGTATATTTTCTGCCTTGCACCCGATTATTCCTACATCTGATGGATGGCCTTGGGAATCTAATTCTGGTATTGATTGTTTTGTCTGATTGTCTCCCCTTGTAGCTGCTTTCTTTATTATTGTGTAAATTTAGATCATGAGCTCATGTTTAGCTAAACAGCTGACCTTGTAAGAGGCTTAGGTGTGAACGCTCGTAAGTTTCAGAAGAAAGACGGCAAAGATTTATTTGTGTCCCTCCAATGAGTGGCCCTCAAGGACCCCGTTTTCTACAAGTGTTGGTCCAATACTCCGTCTAGGGACAGGGGACTCAGACAGGGCTGCTTTGCGGCCCCCGATCTGGGGCAGGGGCAGTGGGCGGCCTGTGGCCCGGGCAGGAGCCTCTCCGCGTGTGTCCCAGGGACCCATCTGCCTGTGAGCCTCGGTCACCTGGCAGGAAGCTACGATGCCCAGACCTATGCTTAGCTGTGCAGCGAGGTGTACTGCGCGGACAAGTGCCACACACACTTCAAGTAAGAGGGCGGCCTGAGTGGAAAGGTGAGAGTTTGGGCAGCTGTGCAGACAAAGAAAGCGCCCTTTGGCCTGGGCCTAAATGCTTGTGACACTCCACTGGGCCTGCCGGGCTCTGAGGGCCCTGCCCTGGGCCCCCTGCTCCCCTGCCCTTTGTTCAGTCACAGCAGAGATGGCCACACCCACTCCCTCAGTGAGGGCAGTGTTCCAACCTCCCTCAGCCCCGCCCCCTCTCCGCAGGTTACCATGGACTACAGAGGCTGCATTCTGAGGCCAGGGCGTTCCGAGAATGCCAAGGGCAGACATGATGACCTTAAATGATTTCCTCTTGTGTCAGTTTTGGTAAACTTTAGGAGCTAGGAAATGGTCCACTTGACAGAAATGTTCAAATTTACTGGCATTTCATATATTCTCTGCTCTAACATTGTCCTGACTCTTTCTGTATATTCTTTACTTATGTTTTTGTTTTCCTTAATCAAAGTGTGTCTTTTAAATCTTTTCAAAGAAGATTCTTTGGACTTACTAAATCACCTGAATTTTATACGTTTTCTGTTGTATTAAGTCCTGCTCATATCTTTATTTAACTTTTTTCTATGTTCTCAGGGTTTATTGTTTTCATCTTCTGATGTCAATTAAAACACTTGGTTCTTCATTTTAATAAATCTTTTTACTTATAAAGATTTGAACTTTTGAAGATTCCAGCTTACTTGTACGTTTCTAAGGGTCAGGTCCTCTCCATTGTTGCCGGCCTAAGGCTTAGTTCACCATATAGCAATGTATATATTGACCTATTTTCCCCTCCACTTTCCGTGATCCCCTACATCTCACCTTTCTTTGCAGACAAGCCATTTGAAACACCCTTAACTTATTTCACAGCCAATATGTCTTTGAAATAATGTGTATTTTTTAGAGAAATCTTCTTATATAATTAGGCAGAAAATCTGACCTGCCATAGTTTTCAAAACAGCTTAACTTCACTCTTCTCAATGATAAATCTGTTGTATTAAAAAACCTTGGTGTATTTACCTTTAGCAATGACATGTCCTTTAAAAATGTTTTAGAGATCCTACCAGTCTTTGAAAACATCCTCGTGCCTTGTTTCAGTTCCAGTTTTATGTATATTTTCTGCCTTGCACCCGATTATTCCTACATCTGATGGATGGCCTTGGGAATCTAATTCTGGTATTGATTGTTTTGGCTGATTGTCTCCCCTTGTAGCTGCTTTCTTTATTATTGTGTAAATTTAGATCATGAGCTCATGTTTAGCTAAACAGCTGACCTTGTAAGAGGCTTAGGTGTGAACGCTCGTAAGTTTCAGAAGAAAGACGGCAAAGATTTATTTGTGTCCCTCCAATGAGTGGCCCTCAAGGACCCCGTTTTCTACAAGTGTTGGTCCAATACTCCGTCTAGGGGCAGGGGACTCAGACAGGGCTGCTTTGCCGCCCCCGATCTGGGGCAGGGGCAGTGGGCAGCCTGTGGCCCGGGCAGGAGCCTCTCCGCGTGTGTCCCAGGGACCCATCTGCCTGTGAGCCTCGGTCACCTGGCAGGAAGCTACGATGCCCAGACCTATGCTTAGCTCTGCAGTGAGGTGTACTGCGCGGACAGGTTCCACACACACAAGTAAGAGGGCGGCCTGAGTGGAAAGGTGAGAGTTTGGGCAGCTGTGCAGACAAAGAAGGCGCCCTTGGGCCTGGGCCTAAATCCTTGTGACACTCCACTGGGCCTGCCGGGCTCTGATGTCCCTGCCCTGGGCCCCCTGCTCCCCTGCCCTTTGTTCAGTCACAGCAGAGATGGCCACACCCACTCCCTCAGTGAGGGCAGTGTTCCAACCTCCCTCAGCCCCGCCCCCTCTCCGCAGGTTACCATGGGCTACAGAGGCTGCATTCTGAGGCCAGGGCGTTCCGAGAATGCCAAGGGCAGACATGATGACCTTAAATGATTTCCTCTTGTGTCAGTGTTGGTAAACTTTAGGAGCTAGGAAATGGTCCACTTTCCAGAAATGTTCAAATTTACTGGCATTTCATATATTCTCTGCTCTAACATTGTCCTGACTCTTTCTGTATATTCTTTACTTATGTTTTTGTTTTCCTTAATCAAAGTGTGTCTTTTAAATCTTTTCAAAGAAGATTCTTTGGACTTACTAAATCACCTGAATTTTATACGTTTTCTGTTGTATTAAGTTCTGCTCATATCTTTATTTAACTTTTTTCTATGTTCTCAGGGTTTATTGTTTTCATCTTCTGATGTCAATTAAAACACTTGGTTCTTCATTTTAATAAATCTTTTTACTTATAAAGATTTGAACTTTTGAAGATTCCAGCTTACTTGTACGTTTCTAAGGGTCAGGTCCTCTCCATTGTTGCCGGCCTAAGGCTTAGTTCACCATATATCAATGTATATATTGACCTATTTTCCCCTCGACATTCTGTGATCCCCTACATCTCACCTTTCTTTGCAGACAAGCCATTTGAAACACACTTAACTTATTTCACAGCCTATATATCTTTGAAATAATGTGTATTTTTTAGAGAAATCTTCTTATATAATTAGGCAGAAAATCTGACCTGCCATAGTTTTCAAAACAGCATAATTTCACTCTTCTCAATGATTAATCTGTTGTATTACACAACCTTTGTGTATTTAGCTTTATCAATGACATGTCCTTGAAAAATGTTTTAGAGATCCTACCAGTCTTTGAAATCATCCTTGTGCCTTGTTTCAGTTCCAGGTTTATGTATATTTTCTGCCTTGCACCCGATTATTCCTACATCTGATGGATGGCCTTGGGAATCTAATTCTGGTATTGATTGTTTTGTCTGATTGTCTCCCCTTGTAGCTGCTTTCTTTATTATTGTGTAAATTTAGATCATGAGCTCATGTTTAGCTAAACAGCTGACCTTGTAAGAGGCTTAGGTGTGAACGCTCGTAAGTTTCAGAAGAAAGACGGCAAAGATTTATTTGTGTCCCTCCAATGAGTGGCCCTCAAGGACCCCGTTTTCTACAAGTGTTGGTCCAATACTCCGTCTAGGGACAGGGGACTCAGACAGGGCTGCTTTGCGGCCCCCGATCTGGGGCAGGGGCAGTGGGCGGCCTGTGGCCCGGGCAGGAGCCTCTCCGCGTGTGTCCCAGGGACCCATCTGCCTGTGAGCCTCGGTCACCTGGCAGGAAGCTACGATGCCCAGACCTATGCTTAGCTGTGCAGCGAGGTGTACTGCGCGGACAAGTGCCACACACACTTCAAGTAAGAGGGCGGCCTGAGTGGAAAGGTGAGAGTTTGGGCAGCTGTGCAGACAAAGAAAGCGCCCTTTGGCCTGGGCCTAAATGCTTGTGACACTCCACTGGGCCTGCCGGGCTCTGAGGGCCCTGCCCTGGGCCCCCTGCTCCCCTGCCCTTTGTTCAGTCACAGCAGAGATGGCCACACCCACTCCCTCAGTGAGGGCAGTGTTCCAACCTCCCTCAGCCCCGCCCCCTCTCCGCAGGTTACCATGGACTACAGAGGCTGCATTCTGAGGCCAGGGCGTTCCGAGAATGCCAAGGGCAGACATGATGACCTTAAATGATTTCCTCTTGTGTCAGTTTTGGTAAACTTTAGGAGCTAGGAAATGGTCCACTTTCCAGAAATGTTCAAATTTACTGGCATTTCATATATTCTCTGCTCTAACATTGTCCTGACTCTTTCTGTATATTCTTTACTTATGTTTTTGTTTTCCTTAATCAAAGTGTGTCTTTTAAATCTTTTCAAAGAAGATTCTTTGGACTTACTAAATCACCTGAATTTTATACGTTTTCTGTTGTATTAAGTTCTGCTCATATCTTTATTTAACTTTTTTCTATGTTCTCAGGGTTTATTGTTTTCATCTTCTGATGTCAATTAAAACACTTGGTTATTCATTTTAATAAATCTTTTTACTTATAAAGATTTGAACTTTTGAAGATTCCAGCTTACTTGTACGTTTCTAAGGGTCAGGTCCTCTCCATTGTTGCCGGCCTAAGGCTTAGTTCACCATATAGCAATGTATATATTGACCTATTTTCCCCTCCACTTTCCGTGATCCCCTACATCTCACCTTTCTTTGCAGACAAGCCATTTGAAACACCCTTAACTTATTTCACAGCCAATATGTCTTTGAAATAATGTGTATTTTTTAGAGAAATCTTCTTATATAATTAGGCAGAAAATCTGACCTGCCATAGTTTTCAAAACAGCTTAACTTCACTCTTCTCAATGATAAATCTGTTGTATTAAAAAACCTTGGTGTATTTACCTTTAGCAATGACATGTCCTTTAAAAATGTTTTAGAGATCCTACCAGTCTTTGAAAACATCCTCGTGCCTTGTTTCAGTTCCAGTTTTATGTATATTTTCTGCCTTGCACCCGATTATTCCTACATCTGATGGATGGCCTTGGGAATCTAATTCTGGTATTGATTGTTTTGTCTGATTGTCTCCCCTTGTAGCTGCTTTCTTTATTATTGTGTAAATTTAGATCATGAGCTCATGTTTAGCTAAACAGCTGACCTTGTAAGAGGCTTAGGTGTGAACGCTCGTAAGTTTCAGAAGAAAGACGGCAAAGATTTATTTGTGTCCCTCCAATGAGTGGCCCTCAAGGACCCCGTTTTCTACAAGTGTTGGTCCAATACTCCGTCTAGGGACAGGGGACTCAGACAGGGCTGCTTTGTGGCCCCCGATCTGGGGCAGGGGCAGTGGGCGGCCTGTGGCCCGGGCAGGAGCCTCTCCGCGTGTGTCCCAGGGACCCATCTGCCTGTGAGCCTCGGTCACCTGGCAGGAAGCTACGATGCCCAGACCTATGCTTAGCTGTGCAGCGAGGTGTACTGCTCGGACAAGTGCCAAATACACACTTCAAGTAAGAGGGCGGCCTGAGTGGAAAGGTGAGAGTTTGGGCAGCTGTGCAGACAAAGAAAGCGCCCTTTGGCCTGGGCCTAAATGCTTGTGACACTCCAATGGGCCTGCCGGGCTCTGAGGGCCCTGCCCTGGGCCCCCTGCTCCCCTGCCCTTTGTTCAGTCACAGCAGAGATGGCCACACCCACTCCCTCAGTGAGGGCAGTGTTCCAACCTCCCTCAGCCCCGCCCCCTCTCCGCAGGTTACCATGGACTACAGAGGCTGCATTCTGAGGCCAGGGCGTTCCGAGAATGCCAAGGGCAGACATGATGACCTTAAATGATTTCCTCTTGTGTCAGTTTTGGTAAACTTTAGGAGCTAGGAAATGGTCCACTTTCCAGAAATGTTCAAATTTACTGGCATTTCATATATTCTCTGCTCTAACATTGTCCTGACTCTTTCTGTATATTCTTTACTTATGTTTTTGTTTTCCTTAATCAAAGTGTGTCTTTTAAATCTTTTCAAAGAAGATTCTTTGGACTTACTAAATCACCTGAATTTTATACGTTTTCTGTTGTATTAAGTTCTGCTCCTATCTTTATTTAACTTTTTTCATGTTCTCAGGGTTTATTGTTTTCATCTTCTGATGTCAATTAAAACACTTGGTTATTCATTTTAATAAATCTTTTTACTTATAAAGATTTGAACTTTTGAAGATTCCAGCTTACTTGTACGTTTCTAAGGGTCAGGTCCTCTCCATTGTTGCCGGCCTAAGGCTTAGTTCACCATATAGCAATGTATATATTGACCTATTTTCCCCTCCACTTTCCGTGATCCCCTACATCTCACCTTTCTTTGCAGACAAGCCATTTGAAACACCCTTAACTTATTTCACAGCCAATATGTCTTTGAAATAATGTGTATTTTTTAGAGAAATCTTCTTATATAATTAGGCAGAAAATCTGACCTGCCATAGTTTTCAAAACAGCTTAACTTCACTCTTCTCAATGATAAATCTGTTGTATTACAAAACCTTGGTGTATTTAGCTTTAGCAATTACATGTCCTTTAAAAATGTTTTAGAGATCCTACCAGTCTTTGAAAACATCCTCGTGCCTTGTTTCAGTTCCAGTTTTATGTATAATTTCTGCCTTGCACCCGATTATTCCTACATCTGATGGATGGCCTTGGGAATCTAATTCTGGTATTGATTGTTTTGTCTGATTGTCTCCCCTTGTAGCTGCTTTCTTTATTATTGTGTAAATTTAGATCATGAGCTCATGTTTAGCTAAACAGCTGACCTTGTAAGAGGCTTAGGTGTGAACGCTCGTAAGTTTCAGAAGAAAGACGGCAAAGATTTATTTGTGTCCCTCCAATGAGTGGCCCTCAAGGACCCCGTTTTCTACAAGTGTTGGTCCAATACTCCGTCTAGGGACAGGGGACTCAGACAGGGCTGCTTTGTGGCCCCCGATCTGGGGCAGGGGCAGTGGGCGGCCTGTGGCCCGGGCAGGAGCCTCTCCGCGTGTGTCCCAGGGACCCATCTGCCTGTGAGCCTCGGTCACCTGGCAGGAAGCTACGATGCCCAGACCTATGCTTAGCTGTGCAGCGAGGTGTACTGCTCGGACAAGTGCCAAATACACACTTCAAGTAAGAGGGCGGCCTGAGTGGAAAGGTGAGAGTTTGGGCAGCTGTGCAGACAAAGAAAGCGCCCTTTGGCCTGGGCCTAAATGCTTGTGACACTCTAATGGGCCTGCCGGGTTCTGAGGGCCCTGCCCTGGGCCCCCTGCTCCCCTGCCCTTTGTTCAGTCACAGCAGAGATGGCCACACCCACTCCCTCAGTGAGGGCAGTGTTCCAAGCTCCCTCAGCCACGCCCCCTCTCCGCAGGTTACCATGGACTACAGAGGCTGCATTCTGAGGCCAGGGCGTTCTGAGAATGCCAAGGGCAGACATGATGACCTTAAATGATTTCCTATTGTGTCAGTTTTGGTAAACTTTAGGAGCTAGGAAATGGTCCACTTTCCAGAAATGTTCAAATTTACTGGCATTTCATATATTCTCTGCTCTAACATTGTCCTGACTCTTTCTGTATATTCTTTACTTATGTTTTTGTTTTCCTTAATCAAAGTGTGTCTTTTAAATCTTTTCAAAGAAGATTCTTTGGACTTACTAAATCACCTGAATTTTATACGTTTTCTGTTGTATTAAGTTCTGCTCATATCTTTATTTAACTTTTTTCTATGTTCTCAGGGTTTATTGTTTTCATCTTCTGATGTCAATTAAAACACTTGGTTATTCATTTTAATAAATCTTTTTACTTATAAAGATTTGAACTTTTGAAGATTCCAGCTTACTTGTACGTTTCTAAGGGTCAGGTCCTCTCCATTGTTGCCGGCCTAAGGCTTAGTTCACCATATAGCAATGTATATATTGACCTATTTTCCCCTCGACTTTCCGTGATCCCCTACATCTCACCTTTCTTTGCAGACAAGCCATTTGAAATACCCTTAACTTATTTCACAGCCAATATGTCTTTGAAATAATGTGTATTTTTTAGAGAAATCTTCTTATATAATTAGGCAGAAAATCTGACCTGCCATAGTTTTCAAAACAGCTTAACTTCACTCTTCTCAATGATTAATCTGTTGTATTACAAAACCTTGGTGTATTTAGCTTTAGCAATGACATGTCCTTTAAAAATGTTTTAGAGATCATACCAGTCTTTGAAAACATCCTCGTGCCTTGTTTCAGTTCCAGTTTTATGTATATTTCCTGCCTTGCACCCGATTATTCCTACATCTGATGGATGGCCTTGGGAATCTAATTCTGGTATTGATTGTTTTGGCTGATTGTCTCCCCTTGTAGCTGCTTTCTTTATTATTGTGTAAATTTAGATCATGAGCTCATGTTTAGCTAAACAGCTGACCTTGTAAGAGGCTTAGGTGTGAACGCTCGTAAGTTTCAGAAGAAAGACGGCAAAGATTTATTTGTGTCCCTCCAATGAGTGGCCCTCAAGGACCCCGTTTTCTACAAGTGTTGGTCCAATACTCCGTCTAGGGGCAGGGGACTCAGACAGGGCTGCTTTGCCACCCCCGATCTGGGGCAGGGGCAGTGGGCAGCCTGTGGCCCGGGCAGGAGCCTCTCCGCGTGTGTCCCAGGGACCCATCTGCCTGTGAGCCTCGGTCACATGGCAGGAAGCTACGATGCCCAGACCTATGCTTAGCTGTGCAGCGAGGTGTACTGCGCGGACAGGTTCCACACACACTTCAAGTAAGAGGGCGGCCTGAGTGGAAAGGTGAGAGTTTGGGCAGCTGTGCAGACAAAGAAAGCGCCCTTTGGCCTGGGCCTAAATGCTTGTGACACTCCACTGGGCCTGACGGGCTCTGAGGGCCCTGCCCTGGGCCCCCTGCTCCCCTGCCCTTTGTTCAGTCACAGCAGAGATGGCCACACCCACTCCCTCAGTGAGGGCAGTGTTCCAACCTCCCTCAGCCCCGCCCCCTCTCCGCAGGTTACCATGGACTACAGAGGCTGCATTCTGAGGCCAGGGCGTTCCGAGAATGCCAAGGGCAGACATGATGACCTTAAATGATTTCCTCTTGTGTCAGTTTTGGTAAACTTTAGGAGCTAGGAAATGGTCCACTTTCCAAAAATGTTCAAATTTACTGGCATTTCATATATTCTCTGCTCTAACATTGTCCTGACTCTTTCTGTATATTCTTTACTTATGTTTTTGTTTTCCTTAATCAAAGTGTGTCTTTTAAATCTTTTCAAAGAAGATTCTTTGGACTTACTAAATCACCTGAATTTTATACGTTTACTGTTGTATTAAGTTCTGCTCCTATCTTTATTTAACTTTTTTCTATGTTCTCAGGGTTTATTGTTTTCATCTTCTGATGTCAATTAAAACACTTGGTTATTCATTTTAATAAATCTATTTACTTATAAAAATTTGAACTTTTGAAGATTCCAGCTTACTTGTACGTTTCAAAGGGTCAGGTCCTTTCCACTGTTGCCGGCCTAAGGCTTAGTTCACCATATAGCAATGTATATATTGACCTATTTTCCCCTCGACTTTCTGTGATCCACTACATCTCACCTTTCTTTGCAGACAAGCCATTTGAAATACCCTTAACTTATTTCACAGCCAATAAGGCTTTGAAATAATGTTTATTTTTTAGAGAAATCTTCTTATATAATTAGGCAGAAAATCTGACCTGCCATAGTTTTCAAAACAGCATAATTTCACTCTTCTCAATGATTAATCTGTTGTATTACACAACCGTTGTGTATTTAGCTTTATCAATGACATGATCTTTTAAAATGTTTTAGAGATCCTACCAGTCTTTGAAAACATCCTTGTGCCTTGTTTCAGTTCCAGTTTGATGTATATTTTCGGCCTTGCACCCGATTATTCCTACATCTGATGGATGGCCTTGGGAATCTAATTCTGGTATTGATTGTTTTTGCTGATTGTCTCCCCTTGTAGCTGCTTTCTTCATTATTGTGTAAATTTAGATCATGAGCTCATGTTTAGCTAAACAGCTGACCTTCTAAGAGGCTTAGGTGTGAACGCTCGTAAGATTCAGCAGAAAGTCGGCCAAGATTTATTTGTGTCCCTCCAATGAGTGGCCCGCAAGGACCCCGTTTTCTACAAGTGTTGGTCCAATACTCCCTCTAGAGGCAGGGGATTCAGACAGGGCTGCTTTGCGGCCCCCGATCTGAGGCAGCGGCAGTGGGCGGCCTGTGGCCTGGGCAGGAACCTCTCCGCGTGTGTCCCAGGGACCAATCTGCCTGCGAACTTCGGTCACCTGGCTGGAAGCTACGGTTCCCAGACCTATGCTCAGCTGTGCAGCGATGTGTACTGCGCGGACAGGTTCCACACACACTTCAAGTAAGAGGGAGGCCTGAGTGGAAAGGTGAGAGTTTGGGCACCTGTTCAGACAAAGAAGGCGCGCTTTAGCCTGGGCCTAAATGCTTGTGACACTCCAGTGGGCCTGCCGGGCTCTGAGGGCCCTGACCTGGGCCCCCTGCTCCCCTGCCCTTTGTTCAGTCACAGCAGAGATGGCCACACCCACTCCCTCAGTGAGGTCATTGTTCCAACCTCCCTCAGCCCCGCCCCCACTTCGCAGGTTACCATGGACTACAGAGGCTGCATTCTGAGGCCGGGGCGTTCCGAGAATGCCAAGGGCAGACATGATGACCTTAAATGATTTTCTCTTCTGTCAGTTTTGGTAAACTTTAGGAGCTAGGAAATGGTCCCCTTTACAGAAATGTTCAAATTTACTGGCATTTCATATATTCTCTGCTATAACATTGTCCTGACTCTTTCTGTATATTCTTTACTTATGTTTTTGTTTTCCTTAATCAAAGTGTGTCTTTTAAATCTTTTCAAAGAAGATTCTTTGGACTTACTAAATCACCTCAATGTTATACGTTTTCTGTTGTATTAAGTTCTGCTCATATCTTTATTTATCTTTGTTCTATGTTCTCAGGGTTTATTGTTTTCATCTTCTGATGTCAATTAAAACTCTTGGTTATTCATTTTAATAAATCGTTTTACTTATAAAGATTTGAACTTTTGAAGATTCCAGCTTACTTGTACGTTTCTAAGGGTCAGGTCCTCTCCATTGTTGCTGGCCTAAGGCTTAGTTCCCCATATAGCAATGTATATATTGACCTAATTTCCCCTCGACTTTCTGTGATTCCCTACATCTCACCTTTCTTTGCAGACAAGCCATTGGAAATACCCTTAACTTATTTCACAGCCAATAAGTCTTTGAAATAATGTGTATTTTGTAGAGAAATCTTCTTCTATAATTAGGCAGAAAATCTGACCTGCCATAGTTTTCAAAACAGCATAATTTCACTCTTCTCAATGATTAATCTGTTGTATTACACAACCTTTGAGTATTTAGCTTTATCAATGACATGTCCTTTAAAAATGTTTTAGAGATCCTACCAGTCTTTGAAAACATCCTTGTGCCTTGTTTCAGTTCCAGTTTGATGTATATTTTCTGCCTTGCACCCGATTATTCCTACATCTGATGGATGGCCTTGGGAATCTAATTCTGGTATTGATTGTTTTTGCTGATTGTCTCCCCTTGTAGCTGCTTTCTTCATTATTGTGTAAATTTAGATCATGAGCTCATGTTTAGCTAAACAGCTGACCTTGTAAGAGGCTTAGGTGTGAACGCTCGTAAGATTCAGCAGAAAGTCGGCCAAGATTTATTTGTGTCCCTCCAATGAGTGGCCAGCAGGGACCCCGTTTTCTACAAGTATTGGTCCAATACTCCCTCTAGAGGCAGGGTACTCAGACAGGGCTGCTTTGCGGCCCCCGATCTGGGGCAGGGGCAGTGGGCGGCCTGTGGCCCGGGCAGGAGACTCTCCGCGTGTGTCCCAGGGACCAATCTGCCTGCGAACTTCGGTCACCTGGCTGGAAGCTACGGTTCCCAGACCTATGCTCAGCTGTGCAGCGATGTGTACTGCGCGGACAGATTCCACACAAACTTCAAGTAAGAGGGCGGCCTGAGTGGAAAGTTGAGTGTTTGGGCACCTGTGCAGACAAAGAAGGCGCGCTTTAGCCTGGGCCTAAATGCTTGTGACACTCCACTGGGCCTGCCGGGCTCTGAGGGCCCTGCCCTGGGCCCCCTGCTCCCCTGCCCTTTGTTCAGTCACAGCAGAGATGGCCACACCCACTCCCTCAGTGAGGGCAGTGTTCCAACCTCCCTCAGCACGGCCCCCACTCCGCAGGTTACCATGGACTACAGAGGCTGCATTCTGAGGCCAGGGCGTTCCGAGAATGCCAAGGGCAGACATGATGACCTTAAATGATTTCCTCTTGTGTCAGTTTTGGTAAACTTTAGGAGCTAGGAAATGGTCCCCTTGACAGAAATGTTCAAATTTACTGGCATTTCATATATTCTCTGCTATAACATTGTCCTGACTCTTTCTGTATATTCTTTACTTATGTTTTTGTTTTCCTTAATCAAAGTGTGTCTTTTAAATCTTTTCAAAGAAGATTCTTTGGACTTACTAAATCACCTCAATGTTATACGTTTTCTGTTGTATTAAGTTCTGCTCCTATCTTTATTTATCTTTGTTCTATGTTCTCAGGGTTTATTGTTTTCATCTTCTGATGTCAATTAAAACTCTTGGTTATTCATTTTAATAAATCTTTTTACTTATAAAGATTTGAACTTTTGAAGATTCCAGCTTACTTGTAAGTTTCTAAGGGTCAGGTCCTCTCCATTTTTGCTGGCCTAAGGCTTAGTTCCCCATATAGCATTGTATATATTGACCTATTTTGCCCTCGACTTTCTGTGATTCCCTACATCTCACCTTTCTTTGCAGACAAGCCATTGGAAATACCCTTAACTTATTTCACAGCCAATAAGTCTTTGAAATAATGTGTATTTTGTAGAGAAATCTTCTTATATAATTAGGCAGAAAATCTGACCTGCCATAGTTTTCAAAACAGCATAATTTCACTCTTCTCAATGATTAATCTGTTGTATTACACAACCTTTGAGTATTTAGCTTTATCAATGACATGTCCTTTAAAAATGTTTTAGAGATCCTACCAGTCTTTGAAAACATCCTTGTGCCTTGTTTCAGTTCCAGTTTGATGTATATTTTCTGCCTTGCACCCGATTATTCCTACATCTGATGGATGGCCTTGGGAATCTAATTCTGGTATTGATTGTTTTTGCTGATTGTCTCCCCTTGTAGCTGCTTTCTTCATTATTGTGTAAATTTAGATCATGAGCTCATGTTTAGCTAAACAGCTGACCTTGTAAGAGGCTTAGGTGGGAACGCTCGTAAGATTCAGCAGAAAGTCGGCCAAGATTTATTTGTGTCCCTCCAATGAGTGGCCCGCAGGGACCCCGTTTTCTACAAGTGTTGGTCCAATAATCCCTCTAGAGGCAGGGGACTCAGACAGGGCTGCTTTGCGGCCCCCGATCTGAGGCAGGGGCAGTGGGCGGCCTGTGGCCCGGGCAGGAGACTCTCCGCGTGTGTCCCAGGGACCAATCTGCCTGCGAACTTCGGTCACATGGCAGGAAGCTACGATGCCCAGACCTATGCTCAACTGTGCAGCGAGGTGTACTGTGCGGACAGGTTCCACACACACTTCAAGTAAGAGAGCGGCCTGAGTGGAAAGGTGAGAGTTTGGGCAGCTGTGCAGACAAAGAAGGCACCCTTTGTCCGGGGCCTAAATGCTTGTGAGACTCCACTGGGCCTGCCGGGCTCTGAGGGCCCTGCCCTGGGCCCCCTGCTCCCCTGCCCTTTGTTCAGTCACAGCAGAGATGGCTACACCCACTCCCTCAGTGAGGGCAGTGTTCCAACCTCCCTCAGCCCCGTCCCCTCTCCGCAGGTTACCATGGACTACAGAGGCTGCATTCTGAGGCCAGGTAATTCCGAGAATGCCAAGGGCAGACATGATGACCTTAAATGATTTCCTCTTGTGTCAGTTTTGGTAAACTTTAGGAGCTAGGAAATGGTCCCCTTTACAGAAATGTTCAAAGTTACTGGCATTTCATATATTCTCTGCTCTAACATTGTCCTGACTCTTTCTGTGTATTCTTTACTTATGTTTTTGTTTTCCTTAATCAAAGTGTGTCTTTTAAATCTTTTCAAAGAAGATTCTTTGGACTTACTAAATCACCTCAATTTTATACGTTTTCTGTTGTATTAAGTTCTGCTCATATCTTTAATTATCTTTTTTCTATGTTCTCAGGGTTTATTGTTTTCATATTCTGATGTCAATTAAAACACTTGGTTATTCATTTTAATAAATATTTTACTTATAAAGATTTGAACTTTTGAAGATTCCAGCTTACTTGTACGTTTCTAAGGGTCAGGTCCTCTCCATTGTTGCTGGCCTAAGGCTTAGTTCCCCAAAAAGCAATGTATATATTGACCTATTTTGCCCTCGACTTTCTGTGATTCCCTACATCTCACCTTTCTTTGCAGACAAGCCATTGGAAATACCCTTAACTTATTTCACAGCCAATAAGTCTTTGAAATAATGTGTATTTTGTAGAGAAATCTTCTTCTATAATTAGGCAGAAAATCTGACCTGCCATAGTTTTCAAAACAGCATAATTTCACTCTTCTCAATGATTAATCTGTTGTATTACACAACCTTTGAGTATTTAGCTTTATCAATGACATATCCTTTAAAAATGTTTTAGAGATCCTACCAGTCTTTGAAAACATCCTTGTGCCTTGTTTCAGTTCCAGTTTGATGTATATTTTCTGCCTTGCACCCGATTATTCCTACATCTGATGGATGGCCTTGGGAATCTAATTCTGGTATTGATTGTTTTTGCTGATTGTCTCCCCTTGTAGCTGCTTTCTTCATTATTGTGTAAATTTAGATCATGAGCTCATGTTTAGCTAAACAGCTGACCTTGTAAGAGGCTTAGGTGTGAACGCTCGTAAGATTCAGCAGAAAGTCGGCCAAGATGTAATTGTGTCCCTCCAATGAGTGGCCCGCAGGGACCCCGTTTTCTACAAGTGTTGGTCCAATACTCCCTCTAGAGGCAGGGGACTCAGACAGGGCTGCTTTTCGGCCCCCGATCTGGGGCAGGGGCAGTGGGCGGCCTGTGGCCCGGGCAGGAGACTCTCCGCGTGTGTCCCAGGGACCAATCTGCCTGCGAACTTCGGTCACCTGGCTGGAAGCTACGGTTCCCAGACCTATGCTCAGCTGTGCAGCGATGTGTACTGCGCGGACAGGTTCCACACACACTTCAAGTAAGAGGGCGGCCTGAGTGGAAAGGTGAGAGTTTGGGCACCTGTGCAGACAAAGAAGGCGCGCTTTAGCCTGGGCCTAAATGCTTGTGACACTCCACTGGGCCTGCCGGGCTCTGAGGGCCCTGCCCTGGGCCCCCTGCTTCCCTGCCCTTTGTTCAGTCACAGCAGAGATGGCCACACCCACTCCCTCAGTGAGGGCAGTGTTCCAACCTCCCTCAGCCCCGCCCCCACTCCGCAGGTTACCATGGACTACAGAGGCGGCATTCTGAGGCCAGGGCGTTCCGAGAATGCCAAGGGCAGACATGATGACCTTAAATGATTTTCTCTTGTGTCAGTTTTGGTAAACTTAAGAGCTAGGAAATGGTCCCCTTTACAGAAATGTTCAAATTTACTGGCAATTCATATATTCTCTGCTATAACATTGTCCTGACTCTTTCTGTATATTCTTTACTTATGTTATTGTTTTCCTTAATCAAAGTGTGTCTTTTAAATCTTTTCAAAGAAGATTCTTTGGACTTACTAAATCACCTCAATGTTATACGTTTTCTGTTGTATTAAGTTCTGCTCATATCTTTATTTATCTTTGTTCTATGTTCTCAGGGTTTATTGTTTTCATCTTCTGATGTCAATTAAAACTCTTGGTTATTCATTTTAATAAATCGTTTTACTTATAAAGATTTGAACTTTTGAAGATTCCAGCTTACTTGTACGTTTCTAAGGGTTAGGTCCTCTCCATTGTTGCTGGCCTAATGCTTAGTTCCCCATATAGCAATGTATATATTGACCTATTTTGCCCTCGACTTTCTGTGATTCCCTACATCTCACCTTTCTTTGCAGACAAGCCATTGGAAATACCCTTAACTTATTTCACAGCCAATAAGTCTTTGAAATAATGTGTATTTTGTAGAGAAATCTTTTTGTATAATTAGGCAGAAAATCTGACCTGCCATAGTTTTCAAAACAGCATAATTTCACTCTTCTCAATGATTAATCTGTTGTATTACACAACCTTTGAGTATTTAGCTTTATCAATGACATGTCCTTTAAAAATGTTTTAGAGATCCTACCAGTCTTTGAAAACATCCTTGTGCCTTGTTTCAGTTCCAGTTTGATGTATATTTTCTGCCTTGCACCCGATTATTCCTACATCTGATGGATGGCCTTGGGAATCTAATTCTGGTATTGATTGTTTTTGCTGATTGTCTCCCCTTGTAGCTGCTTTCTTCATTATTGTGTAAATTTAGATCATGAGCTCATGTTTAGCTAAACAGCTGACCTTGTAAGAGGCTTAGGTGTGAACGCTCGTAAGATTCAGCAGAAAGTCGGCCAAGATTTATTTGTGTCCCTCCAATGAGTGGCCAGCAGGGACCCCGTTTTCTACAAGTATTGGTCCAATACTCCCTCTAGAGGCAGGGTACTCAGACAGGGCTGCTTTGCGGCCCCCGATCTGGGGCAGGGGCAGTGGGCGGCCTGTGGCCCGGGCAGGAGACTCTCCGCGTGTGTCCCAGGGACCAATCTGCCTGCGAACTTCGGTCACCTGGCTGGAAGCTACGGTTCCCAGACCTATGCTCAGCTGTGCAGCGATGTGTACTGCGCGGACAGATTCCACACAAACTTCAAGTAAGAGGGCGGCCTGAGTGGAAAGTTGAGTGTTTGGGCACCTGTGCAGACAAAGAAGGCGCGCTTTAGCCTGGGCCTAAATGCTTGTGACACTCCACTGGGCCTGCCGGGCTCTGAGGGCCCTGCCCTGGGCCCCCTGCTCCCCTGCCCTTTGTTCAGTCACAGCAGAGATGGCCACACCCACTCCCTCAGTGAGGGCAGTGTTCCAACCTCCCTCAGCACGGCCCCCACTCCGCAGGTTACCATGGACTACAGAGGCTGCATTCTGAGGCCAGGGCGTTCCGAGAATGCCAAGGGCAGACATGATGACCTTAAATGATTTCCTCTTGTGTCAGTTTTGGTAAACTTTAGGAGCTAGGAAATGGTCCCCTTGACAGAAATGTTCAAATTTACTGGCATTTCATATATTCTCTGCTATAACATTGTCCTGACTCTTTCTGTATATTCTTTACTTATGTTTTTGTTTTCCTTAATCAAAGTGTGTCTTTTAAATCTTTTCAAAGAAGATTCTTTGGACTTACTAAATCACCTCAATGTTATACGTTTTCTGTTGTATTAAGTTCTGCTCATATCTTTATTTATCTTTGTTCTATGTTCTCAGGGTTTATTGTTTTCATCTTCTGATGTCAATTAAAACTCTTGGTTATTCATTTTAATAAATCGTTTTACTTATAAAGATTTGAACTTTTGAAGATTCCAGCTTACTTGTACGTTTCTAAGGGTTAGGTCCTCTCCATTGTTGCTGGCCTAATGCTTAGTTCCCCATATAGCAATGTATATATTGACCTATTTTGCCCTCGACTTTCTGTGATTCCCTACATCTCACCTTTCTTTGCAGACAAGCCATTGGAAATACCCTTAACTTATTTCACAGCCAATAAGTCTTTGAAATAATGTGTATTTTGTAGAGAAATCTTTTTGTATAATTAGGCAGAAAATCTGACCTGCCATAGTTTTCAAAACAGCATAATTTCACTCTTCTCAATGATTAATCTGTTGTATTACACAACCTTTGAGTATTTAGCTTTATCAATGACATGTCCTTTAAAAATGTTTTAGAGATCCTACCAGTCTTTGAAAACATCCTTGTGCCTTGTTTCAGTTCCAGTTTGATGTATATTTTCTGCCTTGCACCCGATTATTCCTACATCTGATGGATGGCCTTGGGAATCTAATTCTGGTATTGATTGTTTTTGCTGATTGTCTCCCCTTGTAGCTGCTTTCTTCATTATTGTGTAAATTTAGATCATGAGCTCATGTTTAGCTAAACAGCTGACCTTGTAAGAGGCTTAGGTGTGAACGCTCGTAAGATTCAGCAGAAAGTCGGCCAAGATTTATTTGTGTCCCTCCAATGAGTGGCCAGCAGGGACCCCGTTTTCTACAAGTATTGGTCCAATACTCCCTCTAGAGGCAGGGTACTCAGACAGGGCTGCTTTGCGGCCCCCGATCTGGGGCAGGGGCAGTGGGCGGCCTGTGGCCCGGGCAGGAGACTCTCCGCGTGTGTCCCAGGGACCAATCTGCCTGCGAACTTCGGTCACCTGGCTGGAAGCTACGGTTCCCAGACCTATGCTCAGCTGTGCAGCGATGTGTACTGCGCGGACAGATTCCACACAAACTTCAAGTAAGAGGGCGGCCTGAGTGGAAAGTTGAGTGTTTGGGCACCTGTGCAGACAAAGAAGGCGCGCTTTAGCCTGGGCCTAAATGCTTGTGACACTCCACTGGGCCTGCCGGGCTCTGAGGGCCCTGCCCTGGGCCCCCTGCTCCCCTGCCCTTTGTTCAGTCACAGCAGAGATGGCCACACCCACTCCCTCAGTGAGGGCAGTGTTCCAACCTCCCTCAGCACGGCCCCCACTCCGCAGGTTACCATGGACTACAGAGGCTGCATTCTGAGGCCAGGGCGTTCCGAGAATGCCAAGGGCAGACATGATGACCTTAAATGATTTCCTCTTGTGTCAGTTTTGGTAAACTTTAGGAGCTAGGAAATGGTCCCCTTGACAGAAATGTTCAAATTTACTGGCATTTCATATATTCTCTGCTATAACATTGTCCTGACTCTTTCTGTATATTCTTTACTTATGTTTTTGTTTTCCTTAATCAAAGTGTGTCTTTTAAATCTTTTCAAAGAAGATTCTTTGGACTTACTAAATCACCTCAATGTTATACGTTTTCTGTTGTATTAAGTTCTGCTCCTATCTTTATTTATCTTTGTTCTATGTTCTCAGGGTTTATTGTTTTCATCTTCTGATGTCAATTAAAACTCTTGGTTATTCATTTTAATAAATCTTTTTACTTATAAAGATTTGAACTTTTGAAGATTCCAGCTTACTTGTAAGTTTCTAAGGGTCAGGTCCTCTCCATTTTTGCTGGCCTAAGGCTTAGTTCCCCATATAGCATTGTATATATTGACCTATTTTGCCCTCGACTTTCTGTGATTCCCTACATCTCACCTTTCTTTGCAGACAAGCCATTGGAAATACCCTTAACTTATTTCACAGCCAATAAGTCTTTGAAATAATGTGTATTTTGTAGAGAAATCTTCTTATATAATTAGGCAGAAAATCTGACCTGCCATTGTTTTCAAAACAGCATAATTTCACTCTTCTCAATGATTAATCTGTTGTATTACACAACCTTTGAGTATTTAGCTTTATCAATGACATGTCCTTTAAAAATGTTTTAGAGATCCTACCAGTCTTTGAAAACATCCTTGTGCCTTGTTTCAGTTCCAGTTTGATGTATATTTTCTGCCTTGCACCCGATTATTCCTACATCTGATGGATGGCCTTGGGAATCTAATTCTGGTATTGATTGTTTTTGCTGATTGTCTCCCCTTGTAGCTGCTTTCTTCATTATTGTGTAAATTTAGATCATGAGCTCATGTTTAGCTAAACAGCTGACCTTGTAAGAGGCTTAGGTGGGAACGCTCGTAAGATTCAGCAGAAAGTCGGCCAAGATTTATTTGTGTCCCTCCAATGAGTGGCCCGCAGGGACCCCGTTTTCTACAAGTGTTGGTCCAATAATCCCTCTAGAGGCAGGGGACTCAGACAGGGCTGCTTTGCGGCCCCCGATCTGAGGCAGGGGCAGTGGGCGGCCTGTGGCCCGGGCAGGAGCCTCTCCGCGTGTGTCCCAGGGACCAATCTGCCTGCGAACTTCGGTCACCTGGCAGGAAGCTACGATGCCCAGACCTATGCTCAACTGTGCAGCGAGGTGTACTGTGCGGACAGGTTCCACACACACTTCAAGTAAGAGAGCGGCCTGAGTGGAAAGGTGAGAGTTTGGGCAGCTGTGCAGACAAAGAAGGCACCCTTTGTCCGGGGCCTAAATGCTTGTGAGACTCCACTGGGCCTGCCGGGCTCTGAGGGCCCTGCCCTGGGCCCCCTGCTCCCCTGCCCTTTGTTCAGTCACAGCAGAGATGGCTACACCCACTCCCTCAGTGAGGGCAGTGTTCCAACCTCCCTCAGCCCCGTCCCCTCTCCGCAGGTTACCATGGACTACAGAGGCTGCATTCTGAGGCCAGGTAATTCCGAGAATGCCAAGGGCAGACATGATGACCTTAAATGATTTCCTCTTGTGTCAGTTTTGGTAAACTTTAGGAGCTAGGAAATGGTCCCCTTTACAGAAATGTTCAAAGTTACTGGCATTTCATATATTCTCTGCTCTAACATTGTCCTGACTCTTTCTGTGTATTCTTTACTTATGTTTTTGTTTTCCTTTATCAAAGTGTGTCTTTTAAATCTTTTCAAAGAAGATTCTTTGGACTTACTAAATCACCTCAATTTTATACGTTTTCTGTTGTATTAAGTTCTGCTCATATCTTTAATTATCTTTTTTCTATGTTCTCAGGGTTTATTGTTTTCATATTCTGATGTCAATTAAAACACTTGGTTATTCATTTTAATAAATATTTTACTTATAAAGATTTGAACTTTTGAAGATTCCAGCTTACTTGTACGTTTCTAAGGGTCAGGTCCTCTCCATTGTTGCTGGCCTAAGGCTTAGTTCCCCAAAAAGCAATGTATATATTGACCTATTTTGCCCTCGACTTTCTGTGATTCCCTACATCTCACCTTTCTTTGCAGACAAGCCATTGGAAATACCCTTAACTTATTTCACAGCCAATAAGTCTTTGAAATAATGTGTATTTTGTAGAGAAATCTTCTTCTATAATTAGGCAGAAAATCTGACCTGCCATAGTTTTCAAAACAGCATAATTTCACTCTTCTCAATGATTAATCTGTTGTATTACACAACCTTTGAGTATTTAGCTTTATCAATGACATATCCTTTAAAAATGTTTTAGAGATCCTACCAGTCTTTGAAAACATCCTTGTGCCTTGTTTCAGTTCCAGTTTGATGTATATTTTCTGCCTTGCACCCGATTATTCCTACATCTGATGGATGGCCTTGGGAATCTAATTCTGGTATTGATTGTTTTTGCTGATTGTCTCCCCTTGTAGCTGCTTTCTTCATTATTGTGTAAATTTAGATCATGAGCTCATGTTTAGCTAAACAGCTGACCTTGTAAGAGGCTTAGGTGTGAACGCTCGTAAGATTCAGCAGAAAGTCGGCCAAGATGTAATTGTGTCCCTCCAATGAGTGGCCCGCAGGGACCCCGTTTTCTACAAGTATTGGTCCAATACTCCCTCTAGAGGCAGGGGACTCAGACAGGGCTGCTTTGCGGCCCCCGATCTGGGGCAGGGGCAGTGGGCGGCCTGTGGCCCGGGCAGGAGACTCTCCGCGTGTGTCCCAGGGACCAATCTGCCTGCGAACTTCGGTCACCTGGCTGGAAGCTACGGTTCCCAGACCTATGCTCAGCTGTGCAGCGATGTGTACTGCGCGGACAGATTCCACACAAACTTCAAGTAAGAGGGCGGCCTGAGTGGAAAGTTGAGTGTTTGGGCACCTGTGCAGACAAAGAAGGCGCGCTTTAGCCTGGGCCTAAATGCTTGTGACACTCCACTGGGCCTGCCGGGCTCTGAGGGCCCTGCCCTGGGCCCCCTGCTCCCCTGCCCTTTGTTCAGTCACAGCAGAGATGGCCACACCCACTCCCTCAGTGAGGGCAGTGTTCCAACCTCCCTCAGCACGGCCCCCACTCCGCAGGTTACCATGGACTACAGAGGCTGCATTCTGAGGCCAGGGCGTTCCGAGAATGCCAAGGGCAGACATGATGACCTTAAATGATTTCCTCTTGTGTCAGTTCTGGTAAACTTTAGGAGCTAGGAAATGGTCCCCTTGACAGAAATGTTCAAATTTACTGGCATTTCATATATTCTCTGCTATAACATTGTCCTGACTCTTTCTGTATATTCTTTACTTATGTTTTTGTTTTCCTTAATCAAAGTGTGTCTTTTAAATCTTTTCAAAGAAGATTCTTTGGACTTACTAAATCACCTCAATGTTATACGTTTTCTGTTGTATTAAGTTCTGCTCCTATCTTTATTTATCTTTGTTCTATGTTCTCAGGGTTTATTGTTTTCATCTTCTGATGTCAATTAAAACTCTTGGTTATTCATTTTAATAAATCTTTTTACTTATAAAGATTTGAACTTTTGAAGATTCCAGCTTACTTGTAAGTTTCTAAGGGTCAGGTCCTCTCCATTTTTGCTGGCCTAAGGCTTAGTTCCCCAAAAAGCAATGTATATATTGACCTATTTTGCCCTCGACTTTCTGTGATTCCCTACATCTCACCTTTCTTTGCAGACAAGCCATTGGAAATACCCTTAACTTATTTCACAGCCAATAAGTCTTTGAAATAATGTGTATTTTGTAGAGAAATCTTCTTCTATAATTAGGCAGAAAATCTGACCTGCCATAGTTTTCAAAACAGCATAATTTCACTCTTCTCAATGATTAATCTGTTGTATTACACAACCTTTGAGTATTTAGCTTTATCAGTGACATGTCCTTTAAAAATGTTTTAGAGATCCTACCAGTCTTTGAAAACATCCTTGTGCCTTGTTTCAGTTCCAGTTTGATGTATATTTTCTGCCTTGCACCCGATTATTCCTACATCTGATGGATGGCCTTGGGAATCTAATTCTGGTATTGATTGTTTTTGCTGATTGTCTCCCCTTGTAGCTGCTTTCTTCATTATTGTGTAAATTTAGATCATGAGCTCATGTTTAGCTAAACAGCTGACTTTGTAAGAGGCTTAGGTGGGAATGCTCGTAAGATTCAGCAGAAAGTCGGCCAAGATTTATTTGTGTCCCTCCAATGAGTGGCCCGCAGGGACCCCGTTTTCTACAAGTGTTGGTCCAATAATCCCTCTAGAGGCAGGGGACTCAGACAGGGCTGCTTTGCGGCCCCCGATCTGAGGCAGGGGCAGTGGGCGGCCTGTGGCCCGGGCAGGAGACTCTCCGCGTGTGTCCCAGGGACCAATCTGCCTGCGAACTTCGGTCACCTGGCAGGAAGCTACGATGCCCAGACCTATGCTCAACTGTGCAGCGAGATGTACTGTGCGGACAGGTTCCACACACACTTCAAGTAAGAGAGCGGCCTGAGTGGAAAGGTGAGAGTTTGGGCAGCTGTGCAGACAAAGAAGGCACCCTTTGTCCGGGGCCTAAATGCTTGTGAGACTCCACTGGGCCTGCCGGGCTCTGAGGGCCCTGCCCTGGGCCCCCTGCTCCCCTGCCCTTTGTTCAGTCACAGCAGAGATGGCTACACCCACTCCCTCAGTGAGGGCAGTGTTCCAAACTCCCTCAGCCCCGTCCCCTCTCCGCAGGTTACCATGGACTACAGAGGCTGCATTCTGAGGCCAGGTAATTCCGAGAATGCCAAGGGCAGACATGATGACCTTAAATGATTTCCTCTTGTGTCAGTTTTGGTAAACTTTAGGAGCTAGGAAATGGTCCCCTTTACAGAAATGTTCAAAGTTACTGGCATTTCATATATTCTCTGCTCTAACATTGTCCTGACTCTTTCTGTGTATTCTTTACTTATGTTTTTGTTTTCCTTTATCAAAGTGTGTCTTTTAAATCTTTTCAAAGAAGATTCTTTGGACTTACTAAATCACCTCAATTTTATACGTTTTCTGTTGTATTAAGTTCTGCTCATATCTTTAATTATCTTTTTTCTATGTTCTCAGGGTTTATTGTTTTCATATTCTGATGTCAATTAAAACACTTGGTTATTCATTTTAATAAATATTTTACTTATAAAGATTTGAACTTTTGAAGATTCCAGCTTACTTGTACGTTTCTAAGGGTCAGGTCCTCTCCATTGTTGCTGGCCTAAGGCTTAGTTCCCCAAAAAGCAATGTATATATTGACCTATTTTGCCCTCGACTTTCTGTGATTCCCTACATCTCACCTTTCTTTGCAGACAAGCCATTGGAAATACCCTTAACTTATTTCACAGCCAATAAGTCTTTGAAATAATGTGTATTTTGTAGAGAAATCTTCTTCTATAATTAGGCAGAAAATCTGACCTGCCATAGTTTTCAAAACAGCATAATTTCACTCTTCTCAATGATTAATCTGTTGTATTACACAACCTTTGAGTATTTAGCTTTATCAATGACATATCCTTTAAAAATGTTTTAGAGATCCTACCAGTCTTTGAAAACATCCTTGTGCCTTGTTTCAGTTCCAGTTTGATGTATATTTTCTGCCTTGCACCCGATTATTCCTACATCTGATGGATGGCCTTGGGAATCTAATTCTGGTATTGATTGTTTTTGCTGATTGTCTCCCCTTGTAGCTGCTTTCTTCATTATTGTGTAAATTTAGATCATGAGCTCATGTTTAGCTAAACAGCTGACCTTGTAAGAGGCTTAGGTGTGAACGCTCGTAAGATTCAGCAGAAAGTCGGCCAAGATGTAATTGTGTCCCTCCAATGAGTGGCCCGCAGGGACCCCGTTTTCTACAAGTATTGGTCCAATACTCCCTCTAGAGGCAGGGGACTCAGACAGGGCTGCTTTGCGGCCCCCGATCTGGGGCAGGGGCAGTGGGCGGCCTGTGGCCCGGGCAGGAGACTCTCCGCGTGTGTCCCAGGGACCAATCTGCCTGCGAACTTCGGTCACCTGGCTGGAAGCTACGGTTCCCAGACCTATGCTCAGCTGTGCAGCGATGTGTACTGCGCGGACAGATTCCACACAAACTTCAAGTAAGAGGGCGGCCTGAGTGGAAAGTTGAGTGTTTGGGCACCTGTGCAGACAAAGAAGGCGCGCTTTAGCCTGGGCCTAAATGCTTGTGACACTCCACTGGGCCTGCCGGGCTCTGAGGGCCCTGCCCTGGGCCCCCTGCTCCCCTGCCCTTTGTTCAGTCACAGCAGAGATGGCCACACCCACTCCCTCAGTGAGGGCAGTGTTCCAACCTCCCTCAGCACGGCCCCCACTCCGCAGGTTACCATGGACTACAGAGGCTGCATTCTGAGGCCAGGGCGTTCCGAGAATGCCAAGGGCAGACATGATGACCTTAAATGATTTCCTCTTGTGTCAGTTCTGGTAAACTTTAGGAGCTAGGAAATGGTCCCCTTGACAGAAATGTTCAAATTTACTGGCATTTCATATATTCTCTGCTATAACATTGTCCTGACTCTTTCTGTATATTCTTTACTTATGTTTTTGTTTTCCTTAATCAAAGTGTGTCTTTTAAATCTTTTCAAAGAAGATTCTTTGGACTTACTAAATCACCTCAATGTTATACGTTTTCTGTTGTATTAAGTTCTGCTCCTATCTTTATTTATCTTTGTTCTATGTTCTCAGGGTTTATTGTTTTCATCTTCTGATGTCAATTAAAACTCTTGGTTATTCATTTTAATAAATCTTTTTACTTATAAAGATTTGAACTTTTGAAGATTCCAGCTTACTTGTAAGTTTCTAAGGGTCAGGTCCTCTCCATTTTTGCTGGCCTAAGGCTTAGTTCCCCAAAAAGCAATGTATATATTGACCTATTTTGCCCTCGACTTTCTGTGATTCCCTACATCTCACCTTTCTTTGCAGACAAGCCATTGGAAATACCCTTAACTTATTTCACAGCCAATAAGTCTTTGAAATAATGTGTATTTTGTAGAGAAATCTTCTTCTATAATTAGGCAGAAAATCTGACCTGCCATAGTTTTCAAAACAGCATAATTTCACTCTTCTCAATGATTAATCTGTTGTATTACACAACCTTTGAGTATTTAGCTTTATCAGTGACATGTCCTTTAAAAATGTTTTAGAGATCCTACCAGTCTTTGAAAACATCCTTGTGCCTTGTTTCAGTTCCAGTTTGATGTATATTTTCTGCCTTGCACCCGATTATTCCTACATCTGATGGATGGCCTTGGGAATCTAATTCTGGTATTGATTGTTTTTGCTGATTGTCTCCCCTTGTAGCTGCTTTCTTCATTATTGTGTAAATTTAGATCATGAGCTCATGTTTAGCTAAACAGCTGACTTTGTAAGAGGCTTAGGTGGGAACGCTCGTAAGATTCAGCAGAAAGTCGGCCAAGATTTATTTGTGTCCCTCCAATGAGTGGCCCGCAGGGACCCCGTTTTCTACAAGTGTTGGTCCAATAATCCCTCTAGAGGCAGGGGACTCAGACAGGGCTGCTTTGCGGCCCCCGATCTGAGGCAGGGGCAGTGGGCGGCCTGTGGCCCGGGCAGGAGACTCTCCGCGTGTGTCCCAGGGACCAATCTGCCTGCGAACTTCGGTCACCTGGCAGGAAGCTACGATGCCCAGACCTATGCTCAACTGTGCAGCGAGATGTACTGTGCGGACAGGTTCCACACACACTTCAAGTAAGAGAGCGGCCTGAGTGGAAAGGTGAGAGTTTGGGCAGCTGTGCAGACAAAGAAGGCACCCTTTGTCCGGGGCCTAAATGCTTGTGAGACTCCACTGGGCCTGCCGGGCTCTGAGGGCCCTGCCCTGGGCCCCCTGCTCCCCTGCCCTTTGTTCAGTCACAGCAGAGATGGCTACACCCACTCCCTCAGTGAGGGCAGTGTTCCAAACTCCCTCAGCCCCGTCCCCTCTCCGCAGGTTACCATGGACTACAGAGGCTGCATTCTGAGGCCAGGTAATTCCGAGAATGCCAAGGGCAGACATGATGACCTTAAATGATTTCCTCTTGTGTCAGTTTTGGTAAACTTTAGGAGCTAGGAAATGGTCCCCTTTACAGAAATGTTCAAAGTTACTGGCATTTCATATATTCTCTGCTCTAACATTGTCCTGACTCTTTCTGTGTATTCTTTACTTATGTTTTTGTTTTCCTTTATCAAAGTGTGTCTTTTAAATCTTTTCAAAGAAGATTCTTTGGACTTACTAAATCACCTCAATTTTATACGTTTTCTGTTGTATTAAGTTCTGCTCATATCTTTAATTATCTTTTTTCTATGTTCTCAGGGTTTATTGTTTTCATATTCTGATGTCAATTAAAACACTTGGTTATTCATTTTAATAAATCTTTTTACTTATAAAGATTTGAACTTTTGAAGATTCCAGCTTACTTGTACGTTTCTAAGGGTCAGGTCCTCTCCATTGTTGCTGGCCTAAGGCTTAGTTCCCCAAAAAGCAATGTATATATTGACCTATTTTGCCCTCGACTTTCTGTGATTCCCTACATCTCACCTTTCTTTGCAGACAAGCCATTGGAAATACCCTTAACTTATTTCACAGCCAATAAGTCTTTGAAATAATGTGTATTTTGTAGAGAAATCTTCTTCTATAATTAGGCAGAAAATCTGACCTGCCATAGTTTTCAAAACAGCATAATTTCACTCTTCTCAATGATTAATCTGTTGTATTACACAACCTTTGAGTATTTAGCTTTATCAATGACATATCCTTTAAAAATGTTTTAGAGATCCTACCAGTCTTTGAAAACATCCTTGTGCCTTGTTTCAGTTCCAGTTTGATGTATATTTTCTGCCTTGCACCCGATTATTCCTACATCTGATGGATGGCCTTGGGAATCTAATTCTGGTATTGATTGTTTTTGCTGATTGTCTCCCCTTGTAGCTGCTTTCTTCATTATTGTGTAAATTTAGATCATGAGCTCATGTTTAGCTAAACAGCTGACCTTGTAAGAGGCTTAGGTGTGAACGCTCGTAAGATTCAGCAGAAAGTCGGCCAAGATGTAATTGTGTCCCTCCAATGAGTGGCCCGCAGGGACCCCGTTTTCTACAAGTGTTGGTCCAATACTCCCTCTAGAGGCAGGGGACTCAGACAGGGCTGCTTTGCGGCCCCCGATCTGGGGCAGGGGCAGTGGGCGGCCTGTGGCCCGGGCAGGAGACTCTCCGCGTGTGTCCCAGGGACCAATCTGCCTGCGAACTTCGGTCACCTGGCTGGAAGCTACGGTTCCCAGACCTATGCTCAGCTGTGCAGCGATGTGTACTGCGCGGACAGGTTCCACACACACTTCAAGTAAGAGGGCGGCCTGAGTGGAAAGGTGAGAGTTTGGGCACCTGTGCAGACAAAGAAGGCGCGCTTTAGCCTGGGCCTAAATGCTTGTGACACTCCACTGGGCCTGCCGGGCTCTGAGGGCCCTGCCCTGGGCCCCCTGCTTCCCTGCCCTTTGTTCAGTCACAGCAGAGATGGCCACACCCACTCCCTCAGTGAGGGCAGTGTTCCAACCTCCCTCAGCCCCGCCCCCACTCCGCAGGTTACCATGGACTACAGAGGCGGCATTCTGAGGCCAGGGCGTTCCGAGAATGCCAAGGGCAGACATGATGACCTTAAATGATTTTCTCTTGTGTCAGTTTTGGTAAACTTAAGAGCTAGGAAATGGTCCCCTTTACAGAAATGTTCAAATTTACTGGCAATTCATATATTCTCTGCTATAACATTGTCCTGACTCTTTCTGTATATTCTTTACTTATGTTATTGTTTTCCTTAATCAAAGTGTGTCTTTTAAATCTTTTCAAAGAAGATTCTTTGGACTTACTAAATCACCTCAATGTTATACGTTTTCTGTTGTATTAAGTTCTGCTCATATCTTTATTTATCTTTGTTCTATGTTCTCAGGGTTTATTGTTTTCATCTTCTGATGTCAATTAAAACTCTTGGTTATTCATTTTAATAAATCTTTTTACTTATAAAGATTTGAACTTTTGAAGATTCCAGCTTACTTGTAAGTTTCTAAGGGTCAGGTCCTCTCCATTTTTGCTGGCCTAAGGCTTAGTTCCCCATATAGCATTGTATATATTGACCTATTTTGCCCTCGACTTTCTGTGATTCCCTACATCTCACCTTTCTTTGCAGACAAGCCATTGGAAATACCCTTAACTTATTTCACAGCCAATAAGTCTTTGAAATAATGTGTATTTTGTAGAGAAATCTTCTTATATAATTAGGCAGAAAATCTGACCTGCCATTGTTTTCAAAACAGCATAATTTCACTCTTCTCAATGATTAATCTGTTGTATTACACAACCTTTGAGTATTTAGCTTTATCAATGACATGTCCTTTAAAAATGTTTTAGAGATCCTACCAGTCTTTGAAAACATCCTTGTGCCTTGTTTCAGTTCCAGTTTGATGTATATTTTCTGCCTTGCACCCGATTATTCCTACATCTGATGGATGGCCTTGGGAATCTAATTCTGGTATTGATTGTTTTTGCTGATTGTCTCCCCTTGTAGCTGCTTTCTTCATTATTGTGTAAATTTAGATCATGAGCTCATGTTTAGCTAAACAGCTGACCTTGTAAGAGGCTTAGGTGGGAACGCTCGTAAGATTCAGCAGAAAGTCGGCCAAGATTTATTTGTGTCCCTCCAATGAGTGGCCCGCAGGGACCCCGTTTTCTACAAGTGTTGGTCCAATAATCCCTCTAGAGGCAGGGGACTCAGACAGGGCTGCTTTGCGGCCCCCGATCTGAGGCAGGGGCAGTGGGCGGCCTGTGGCCCGGGCAGGAGACTCTCCGCGTGTGTCCCAGGGACCAATCTGCCTGCGAACTTCGGTCACCTGGCAGGAAGCTACGATGCCCAGACCTATGCTCAACTGTGCAGCGAGGTGTACTGTGCGGACAGGTTCCACACACACTTCAAGTAAGAGAGCGGCCTGAGTGGAAAGGTGAGAGTTTGGGCAGCTGTGCAGACAAAGAAGGCACCCTTTGTCCGGGGCCTAAATGCTTGTGAGACTCCACTGGGCCTGCCGGGCTCTGAGGGCCCTGCCCTGGGCCCCCTGCTCCCCTGCCCTTTGTTCAGTCACAGCAGAGATGGCTACACCCACTCCCTCAGTGAGGGCAGTGTTCCAACCTCCCTCAGCCCCGTCCCCTCTCCGCAGGTTACCATGGACTACAGAGGCTGCATTCTGAGGCCAGGTAATTCCGAGAATGCCAAGGGCAGACATGATGACCTTAAATGATTTCCTCTTGTGTCAGTTTTGGTAAACTTTAGGAGCTAGGAAATGGTCCCCTTTACAGAAATGTTCAAAGTTACTGGCATTTCATATATTCTCTGCTCTAACATTGTCCTGACTCTTTCTGTGTATTCTTTACTTATGTTTTTGTTTTCCTTTATCAAAGTGTGTCTTTTAAATCTTTTCAAAGAAGATTCTTTGGACTTACTAAATCACCTCAATTTTATACGTTTTCTGTTGTATTAAGTTCTGCTCATATCTTTAATTATCTTTTTTCTATGTTCTCAGGGTTTATTGTTTTCATATTCTGATGTCAATTAAAACACTTGGTTATTCATTTTAATAAATATTTTACTTATAAAGATTTGAACTTTTGAAGATTCCAGCTTACTTGTACGTTTCTAAGGGTCAGGTCCTCTCCATTGTTGCTGGCCTAAGGCTTAGTTCCCCAAAAAGCAATGTATATATTGACCTATTTTGCCCTCGACTTTCTGTGATTCCCTACATCTCACCTTTCTTTGCAGACAAGCCATTGGAAATACCCTTAACTTATTTCACAGCCAATAAGTCTTTGAAATAATGTGTATTTTGTAGAGAAATCTTCTTCTATAATTAGGCAGAAAATCTGACCTGCCATAGTTTTCAAAACAGCATAATTTCACTCTTCTCAATGATTAATCTGTTGTATTACACAACCTTTGAGTATTTAGCTTTATCAATGACATATCCTTTAAAAATGTTTTAGAGATCCTACCAGTCTTTGAAAACATCCTTGTGCCTTGTTTCAGTTCCAGTTTGATGTATATTTTCTGCCTTGCACCCGATTATTCCTACATCTGATGGATGGCCTTGGGAATCTAATTCTGGTATTGATTGTTTTTGCTGATTGTCTCCCCTTGTAGCTGCTTTCTTCATTATTGTGTAAATTTAGATCATGAGCTCATGTTTAGCTAAACAGCTGACCTTGTAAGAGGCTTAGGTGTGAACGCTCGTAAGATTCAGCAGAAAGTCGGCCAAGATGTAATTGTGTCCCTCCAATGAGTGGCCCGCAGGGACCCCGTTTTCTACAAGTATTGGTCCAATACTCCCTCTAGAGGCAGGGGACTCAGACAGGGCTGCTTTGCGGCCCCCGATCTGGGGCAGGGGCAGTGGGCGGCCTGTGGCCCGGGCAGGAGACTCTCCGCGTGTGTCCCAGGGACCAATCTGCCTGCGAACTTCGGTCACCTGGCTGGAAGCTACGGTTCCCAGACCTATGCTCAGCTGTGCAGCGATGTGTACTGCGCGGACAGATTCCACACAAACTTCAAGTAAGAGGGCGGCCTGAGTGGAAAGTTGAGTGTTTGGGCACCTGTGCAGACAAAGAAGGCGCGCTTTAGCCTGGGCCTAAATGCTTGTGACACTCCACTGGGCCTGCCGGGCTCTGAGGGCCCTGCCCTGGGCCCCCTGCTCCCCTGCCCTTTGTTCAGTCACAGCAGAGATGGCCACACCCACTCCCTCAGTGAGGGCAGTGTTCCAACCTCCCTCAGCACGGCCCCCACTCCGCAGGTTACCATGGACTACAGAGGCTGCATTCTGAGGCCAGGGCGTTCCGAGAATGCCAAGGGCAGACATGATGACCTTAAATGATTTCCTCTTGTGTCAGTTCTGGTAAACTTTAGGAGCTAGGAAATGGTCCCCTTGACAGAAATGTTCAAATTTACTGGCATTTCATATATTCTCTGCTATAACATTGTCCTGACTCTTTCTGTATATTCTTTACTTATGTTTTTGTTTTCCTTAATCAAAGTGTGTCTTTTAAATCTTTTCAAAGAAGATTCTTTGGACTTACTAAATCACCTCAATGTTATACGTTTTCTGTTGTATTAAGTTCTGCTCCTATCTTTATTTATCTTTGTTCTATGTTCTCAGGGTTTATTGTTTTCATCTTCTGATGTCAATTAAAACTCTTGGTTATTCATTTTAATAAATCTTTTTACTTATAAAGATTTGAACTTTTGAAGATTCCAGCTTACTTGTAAGTTTCTAAGGGTCAGGTCCTCTCCATTTTTGCTGGCCTAAGGCTTAGTTCCCCAAAAAGCAATGTATATATTGACCTATTTTGCCCTCGACTTTCTGTGATTCCCTACATCTCACCTTTCTTTGCAGACAAGCCATTGGAAATACCCTTAACTTATTTCACAGCCAATAAGTCTTTGAAATAATGTGTATTTTGTAGAGAAATCTTCTTCTATAATTAGGCAGAAAATCTGACCTGCCATAGTTTTCAAAACAGCATAATTTCACTCTTCTCAATGATTAATCTGTTGTATTACACAACCTTTGAGTATTTAGCTTTATCAGTGACATGTCCTTTAAAAATGTTTTAGAGATCCTACCAGTCTTTGAAAACATCCTTGTGCCTTGTTTCAGTTCCAGTTTGATGTATATTTTCTGCCTTGCACCCGATTATTCCTACATCTGATGGATGGCCTTGGGAATCTAATTCTGGTATTGATTGTTTTTGCTGATTGTCTCCCCTTGTAGCTGCTTTCTTCATTATTGTGTAAATTTAGATCATGAGCTCATGTTTAGCTAAACAGCTGACTTTGTAAGAGGCTTAGGTGGGAACGCTCGTAAGATTCAGCAGAAAGTCGGCCAAGATTTATTTGTGTCCCTCCAATGAGTGGCCCGCAGGGACCCCGTTTTCTACAAGTGTTGGTCCAATAATCCCTCTAGAGGCAGGGGACTCAGACAGGGCTGCTTTGCGGCCCCCGATCTGAGGCAGGGGCAGTGGGCGGCCTGTGGCCCGGGCAGGAGACTCTCCGCGTGTGTCCCAGGGACCAATCTGCCTGCGAACTTCGGTCACCTGGCAGGAAGCTACGATGCCCAGACCTATGCTCAACTGTGCAGCGAGATGTACTGTGCGGACAGGTTCCACACACACTTCAAGTAAGAGAGCGGCCTGAGTGGAAAGGTGAGAGTTTGGGCAGCTGTGCAGACAAAGAAGGCACCCTTTGTCCGGGGCCTAAATGCTTGTGAGACTCCACTGGGCCTGCCGGGCTCTGAGGGCCCTGCCCTGGGCCCCCTGCTCCCCTGCCCTTTGTTCAGTCACAGCAGAGATGGCTACACCCACTCCCTCAGTGAGGGCAGTGTTCCAAACTCCCTCAGCCCCGTCCCCTCTCCGCAGGTTACCATGGACTACAGAGGCTGCATTCTGAGGCCAGGTAATTCCGAGAATGCCAAGGGCAGACATGATGACCTTAAATGATTTCCTCTTGTGTCAGTTTTGGTAAACTTTAGGAGCTAGGAAATGGTCCCCTTTACAGAAATGTTCAAAGTTACTGGCATTTCATATATTCTCTGCTCTAACATTGTCCTGACTCTTTCTGTGTATTCTTTACTTATGTTTTTGTTTTCCTTTATCAAAGTGTGTCTTTTAAATCTTTTCAAAGAAGATTCTTTGGACTTACTAAATCACCTCAATTTTATACGTTTTCTGTTGTATTAAGTTCTGCTCATATCTTTAATTATCTTTTTTCTATGTTCTCAGGGTTTATTGTTTTCATATTCTGATGTCAATTAAAACACTTGGTTATTCATTTTAATAAATATTTTACTTATAAAGATTTGAACTTTTGAAGATTCCAGCTTACTTGTACGTTTCTAAGGGTCAGGTCCTCTCCATTGTTGCTGGCCTAAGGCTTAGTTCCCCAAAAAGCAATGTATATATTGACCTATTTTGCCCTCGACTTTCTGTGATTCCCTACATCTCACCTTTCTTTGCAGACAAGCCATTGGAAATACCCTTAACTTATTTCACAGCCAATAAGTCTTTGAAATAATGTGTATTTTGTAGAGAAATCTTCTTCTATAATTAGGCAGAAAATCTGACCTGCCATAGTTTTCAAAACAGCATAATTTCACTCTTCTCAATGATTAATCTGTTGTATTACACAACCTTTGAGTATTTAGCTTTATCAATGACATATCCTTTAAAAATGTTTTAGAGATCCTACCAGTCTTTGAAAACATCCTTGTGCCTTGTTTCAGTTCCAGTTTGATGTATATTTTCTGCCTTGCACCCGATTATTCCTACATCTGATGGATGGCCTTGGGAATCTAATTCTGGTATTGATTGTTTTTGCTGATTGTCTCCCCTTGTAGCTGCTTTCTTCATTATTGTGTAAATTTAGATCATGAGCTCATGTTTAGCTAAACAGCTGACCTTGTAAGAGGCTTAGGTGTGAACGCTCGTAAGATTCAGCAGAAAGTCGGCCAAGATGTAATTGTGTCCCTCCAATGAGTGGCCCGCAGGGACCCCGTTTTCTACAAGTATTGGTCCAATACTCCCTCTAGAGGCAGGGGACTCAGACAGGGCTGCTTTGCGGCCCCCGATCTGGGGCAGGGGCAGTGGGCGGCCTGTGGCCCGGGCAGGAGACTCTCCGCGTGTGTCCCAGGGACCAATCTGCCTGCGAACTTCGGTCACCTGGCTGGAAGCTACGGTTCCCAGACCTATGCTCAGCTGTGCAGCGATGTGTACTGCGCGGACAGATTCCACACAAACTTCAAGTAAGAGGGCGGCCTGAGTGGAAAGTTGAGTGTTTGGGCACCTGTGCAGACAAAGAAGGCGCGCTTTAGCCTGGGCCTAAATGCTTGTGACACTCCACTGGGCCTGCCGGGCTCTGAGGGCCCTGCCCTGGGCCCCCTGCTCCCCTGCCCTTTGTTCAGTCACAGCAGAGATGGCCACACCCACTCCCTCAGTGAGGGCAGTGTTCCAACCTCCCTCAGCACGGCCCCCACTCCGCAGGTTACCATGGACTACAGAGGCTGCATTCTGAGGCCAGGGCGTTCCGAGAATGCCAAGGGCAGACATGATGACCTTAAATGATTTCCTCTTGTGTCAGTTCTGGTAAACTTTAGGAGCTAGGAAATGGTCCCCTTGACAGAAATGTTCAAATTTACTGGCATTTCATATATTCTCTGCTATAACATTGTCCTGACTCTTTCTGTATATTCTTTACTTATGTTTTTGTTTTCCTTAATCAAAGTGTGTCTTTTAAATCTTTTCAAAGAAGATTCTTTGGACTTACTAAATCACCTCAATGTTATACGTTTTCTGTTGTATTAAGTTCTGCTCCTATCTTTATTTATCTTTGTTCTATGTTCTCAGGGTTTATTGTTTTCATCTTCTGATGTCAATTAAAACTCTTGGTTATTCATTTTAATAAATCTTTTTACTTATAAAGATTTGAACTTTTGAAGATTCCAGCTTACTTGTAAGTTTCTAAGGGTCAGGTCCTCTCCATTTTTGCTGGCCTAAGGCTTAGTTCCCCAAAAAGCAATGTATATATTGACCTATTTTGCCCTCGACTTTCTGTGATTCCCTACATCTCACCTTTCTTTGCAGACAAGCCATTGGAAATACCCTTAACTTATTTCACAGCCAATAAGTCTTTGAAATAATGTGTATTTTGTAGAGAAATCTTCTTCTATAATTAGGCAGAAAATCTGACCTGCCATAGTTTTCAAAACAGCATAATTTCACTCTTCTCAATGATTAATCTGTTGTATTACACAACCTTTGAGTATTTAGCTTTATCAGTGACATGTCCTTTAAAAATGTTTTAGAGATCCTACCAGTCTTTGAAAACATCCTTGTGCCTTGTTTCAGTTCCAGTTTGATGTATATTTTCTGCCTTGCACCCGATTATTCCTACATCTGATGGATGGCCTTGGGAATCTAATTCTGGTATTGATTGTTTTTGCTGATTGTCTCCCCTTGTAGCTGCTTTCTTCATTATTGTGTAAATTTAGATCATGAGCTCATGTTTAGCTAAACAGCTGACTTTGTAAGAGGCTTAGGTGGGAACGCTCGTAAGATTCAGCAGAAAGTCGGCCAAGATTTATTTGTGTCCCTCCAATGAGTGGCCCGCAGGGACCCCGTTTTCTACAAGTGTTGGTCCAATAATCCCTCTAGAGGCAGGGGACTCAGACAGGGCTGCTTTGCGGCCCCCGATCTGAGGCAGGGGCAGTGGGCGGCCTGTGGCCCGGGCAGGAGACTCTCCGCGTGTGTCCCAGGGACCAATCTGCCTGCGAACTTCGGTCACCTGGCAGGAAGCTACGATGCCCAGACCTATGCTCAACTGTGCAGCGAGATGTACTGTGCGGACAGGTTCCACACACACTTCAAGTAAGAGAGCGGCCTGAGTGGAAAGGTGAGAGTTTGGGCAGCTGTGCAGACAAAGAAGGCACCCTTTGTCCGGGGCCTAAATGCTTGTGAGACTCCACTGGGCCTGCCGGGCTCTGAGGGCCCTGCCCTGGGCCCCCTGCTCCCCTGCCCTTTGTTCAGTCACAGCAGAGATGGCTACACCCACTCCCTCAGTGAGGGCAGTGTTCCAAACTCCCTCAGCCCCGTCCCCTCTCCGCAGGTTACCATGGACTACAGAGGCTGCATTCTGAGGCCAGGTAATTCCGAGAATGCCAAGGGCAGACATGATGACCTTAAATGATTTCCTCTTGTGTCAGTTTTGGTAAACTTTAGGAGCTAGGAAATGGTCCCCTTTACAGAAATGTTCAAAGTTACTGGCATTTCATATATTCTCTGCTCTAACATTGTCCTGACTCTTTCTGTGTATTCTTTACTTATGTTTTTGTTTTCCTTTATCAAAGTGTGTCTTTTAAATCTTTTCAAAGAAGATTCTTTGGACTTACTAAATCACCTCAATTTTATACGTTTTCTGTTGTATTAAGTTCTGCTCATATCTTTAATTATCTTTTTTCTATGTTCTCAGGGTTTATTGTTTTCATATTCTGATGTCAATTAAAACACTTGGTTATTCATTTTAATAAATCTTTTTACTTATAAAGATTTGAACTTTTGAAGATTCCAGCTTACTTGTACGTTTCTAAGGGTCAGGTCCTCTCCATTGTTGCTGGCCTAAGGCTTAGTTCCCCAAAAAGCAATGTATATATTGACCTATTTTGCCCTCGACTTTCTGTGATTCCCTACATCTCACCTTTCTTTGCAGACAAGCCATTGGAAATACCCTTAACTTATTTCACAGCCAATAAGTCTTTGAAATAATGTGTATTTTGTAGAGAAATCTTCTTCTATAATTAGGCAGAAAATCTGACCTGCCATAGTTTTCAAAACAGCATAATTTCACTCTTCTCAATGATTAATCTGTTGTATTACACAACCTTTGAGTATTTAGCTTTATCAATGACATATCCTTTAAAAATGTTTTAGAGATCCTACCAGTCTTTGAAAACATCCTTGTGCCTTGTTTCAGTTCCAGTTTGATGTATATTTTCTGCCTTGCACCCGATTATTCCTACATCTGATGGATGGCCTTGGGAATCTAATTCTGGTATTGATTGTTTTTGCTGATTGTCTCCCCTTGTAGCTGCTTTCTTCATTATTGTGTAAATTTAGATCATGAGCTCATGTTTAGCTAAACAGCTGACCTTGTAAGAGGCTTAGGTGTGAACGCTCGTAAGATTCAGCAGAAAGTCGGCCAAGATGTAATTGTGTCCCTCCAATGAGTGGCCCGCAGGGACCCCGTTTTCTACAAGTGTTGGTCCAATACTCCCTCTAGAGGCAGGGGACTCAGACAGGGCTGCTTTGCGGCCCCCGATCTGGGGCAGGGGCAGTGGGCGGCCTGTGGCCCGGGCAGGAGACTCTCCGCGTGTGTCCCAGGGACCAATCTGCCTGCGAACTTCGGTCACCTGGCTGGAAGCTACGGTTCCCAGACCTATGCTCAGCTGTGCAGCGATGTGTACTGCGCGGACAGGTTCCACACACACTTCAAGTAAGAGGGCGGCCTGAGTGGAAAGGTGAGAGTTTGGGCACCTGTGCAGACAAAGAAGGCGCGCTTTAGCCTGGGCCTAAATGCTTGTGACACTCCACTGGGCCTGCCGGGCTCTGAGGGCCCTGCCCTGGGCCCCCTGCTTCCCTGCCCTTTGTTCAGTCACAGCAGAGATGGCCACACCCACTCCCTCAGTGAGGGCAGTGTTCCAACCTCCCTCAGCCCCGCCCCCACTCCGCAGGTTACCATGGACTACAGAGGCGGCATTCTGAGGCCAGGGCGTTCCGAGAATGCCAAGGGCAGACATGATGACCTTAAATGATTTTCTCTTGTGTCAGTTTTGGTAAACTTAAGAGCTAGGAAATGGTCCCCTTTACAGAAATGTTCAAATTTACTGGCAATTCATATATTCTCTGCTATAACATTGTCCTGACTCTTTCTGTATATTCTTTACTTATGTTATTGTTTTCCTTAATCAAAGTGTGTCTTTTAAATCTTTTCAAAGAAGATTCTTTGGACTTACTAAATCACCTCAATGTTATACGTTTTCTGTTGTATTAAGTTCTGCTCATATCTTTATTTATCTTTGTTCTATGTTCTCAGGGTTTATTGTTTTCATCTTCTGATGTCAATTAAAACTCTTGGTTATTCATTTTAATAAATCGTTTTACTTATAAAGATTTGAACTTTTGAAGATTCCAGCTTACTTATACGTTTCTAAGGGTCAGGTCCTCTCCATTGTTGCTGGCTTAATGCTTAGTTCCCCATATAGCAATGTATATATTGACCTATTTTGCCCTCGACTTTCTGTGATTCCCTACATCTCACCTTTCTTTGCAGACAAGCCATTGGAAATACCCTTAACTTATTTCACAGCCAATAAGTCTTTGAAATAATGTGTATTTTGTAGAGAAATCTTCTTCTATAATTAGGCAGAAAATCTGACCTGCCATAGTTTTCAAAACAGCATAATTTCACTCTTCTCAATGATTAATCTGTTGTATTACACAACCTTTGAGTATTTAGCTTTATCAATGACATGTCCTTTAAAAATGTTTTAGAGATCCTACCAGTCTTTGAAAACATCCTTGTGCCTTGTTTCAGTTCCAGTTTGATGTATATTTTCTGCCTTGCACCCGATTATTCCTACATCTGATGGATGGCCTTGGGAATCTAATTCTGGTATTGATTGTTTTTGCTGATTGTCTCCCCTTGTAGCTGCTTTCTTCATTATTGTGTAAATTTAGATCATGAGCTCATGTTTAGCTAAACAGCTGACCTTGTAAGAGGCTTAGGTGGGAACGCTCGTAAGATTCAGCAGAAAGTCGGCCAAGATTTATTTGTGTCCCTCCAATGAGTGGCCCGCAGGGACCCCGTTTTCTACAAGTGTTGGTCCAATAATCCCTCTAGAGGCAGGGGACTCAGACAGGGCTGCTTTGCGGCCCCCGATCTGAGGCAGGGGCAGTGGGCGGCCTGTGGCCCGGGCAGGAGACTCTCCGCGTGTGTCCCAGGGACCAATCTGCCTGCGAACTTCGGTCACCTGGCAGGAAGCTACGATGCCCAGACCTATGCTCAACTGTGCAGCGAGATGTACTGTGCGGACAGGTTCCACACACACTTCAAGTAAGAGAGCGGCCTGAGTGGAAAGGTGAGAGTTTGGGCAGCTGTGCAGACAAAGAAGGCACCCTTTGTCCGGGGCCTAAATGCTTGTGAGACTCCACTGGGCCTGCCGGGCTCTGAGGGCCCTGCCCTGGGCCCCCTGCTCCCCTGCCCTTTGTTCAGTCACAGCAGAGATGGCTACACCCACTCCCTCAGTGAGGGCAGTGTTCCAAACTCCCTCAGCCCCGTCCCCTCTCCGCAGGTTACCATGGACTACAGAGGCTGCATTCTGAGGCCAGGTAATTCCGAGAATGCCAAGGGCAGACATGATGACCTTAAATGATTTCCTCTTGTGTCAGTTTTGGTAAACTTTAGGAGCTAGGAAATGGTCCCCTTTACAGAAATGTTCAAAGTTACTGGCATTTCATATATTCTCTGCTCTAACATTGTCCTGACTCTTTCGGTGTATTCTTTACTTATGTTTTTGTTTTCCTTTATCAAAGTGTGTCTTTTAAATCTTTTCAAAGAAGATTCTTTGGACTTACTAAATCACCTCAATTTTATACGTTTTCTGTTGTATTAAGTTCTGCTCATATCTTTAATTATCTTTTTTCTATGTTCTCAGGGTTTATTGTTTTCATATTCTGATGTCAATTAAAACACTTGGTTATTCATTTTAATAAATCTTTTTACTTATAAAGATTTGAACTTTTGAAGATTCCAGCTTACTTGTACGTTTCTAAGGGTCAGGTCCTCTCCATTGTTGCTGGCCTAAGGCTTAGTTCCCCAAAAAGCAATGTATATATTGACCTATTTTGCCCTCGACTTTCTGTGATTCCCTACATCTCACCTTTCTTTGCAGACAAGCCATTGGAAATACCCTTAACTTATTTCACAGCCAATAAGTCTTTGAAATAATGTGTATTTTGTAGAGAAATCTTCTTCTATAATTAGGCAGAAAATCTGACCTGCCATAGTTTTCAAAACAGCATAATTTCACTCTTCTCAATGATTAATCTGTTGTATTACACAACCTTTGAGTATTTAGCTTTATCAATGACATATCCTTTAAAAATGTTTTAGAGATCCTACCAGTCTTTGAAAACATCCTTGTGCCTTGTTTCAGTTCCAGTTTGATGTATATTTTCTGCCTTGCACCCGATTATTCCTACATCTGATGGATGGCCTTGGGAATCTAATTCTGGTATTGATTGTTTTTGCTGATTGTCTCCCCTTGTAGCTGCTTTCTTCATTATTGTGTAAATTTAGATCATGAGCTCATGTTTAGCTAAACAGCTGACCTTGTAAGAGGCTTAGGTGTGAACGCTCGTAAGATTCAGCAGAAAGTCGGCCAAGATGTAATTGTGTCCCTCCAATGAGTGGCCCGCAGGGACCCCGTTTTCTACAAGTGTTGGTCCAATACTCCCTCTAGAGGCAGGGGACTCAGACAGGGCTGCTTTGCGGCCCCCGATCTGGGGCAGGGGCAGTGGGCGGCCTGTGGCCCGGGCAGGAGACTCTCCGCGTGTGTCCCAGGGACCAATCTGCCTGCGAACTTCGGTCACCTGGCTGGAAGCTACGGTTCCCAGACCTATGCTCAGCTGTGCAGCGATGTGTACTGCGCGGACAGGTTCCACACACACTTCAAGTAAGAGGGCGGCCTGAGTGGAAAGGTGAGAGTTTGGGCACCTGTGCAGACAAAGAAGGCGCGCTTTAGCCTGGGCCTAAATGCTTGTGACACTCCACTGGGCCTGCCGGGCTCTGAGGGCCCTGCCCTGGGCCCCCTGCTTCCCTGCCCTTTGTTCAGTCACAGCAGAGATGGCCACACCCACTCCCTCAGTGAGGGCAGTGTTCCAACCTCCCTCAGCCCCGCCCCCACTCCGCAGGTTACCATGGACTACAGAGGCGGCATTCTGAGGCCAGGGCGTTCCGAGAATGCCAAGGGCAGACATGATGACCTTAAATGATTTTCTCTTGTGTCAGTTTTGGTAAACTTAAGAGCTAGGAAATGGTCCCCTTTACAGAAATGTTCAAATTTACTGGCAATTCATATATTCTCTGCTATAACATTGTCCTGACTCTTTCTGTATATTCTTTACTTATGTTATTGTTTTCCTTAATCAAAGTGTGTCTTTTAAATCTTTTCAAAGAAGATTCTTTGGACTTACTAAATCACCTCAATGTTATACGTTTTCTGTTGTATTAAGTTCTGCTCATATCTTTATTTATCTTTGTTCTATGTTCTCAGGGTTTATTGTTTTCATCTTCTGATGTCAATTAAAACTCTTGGTTATTCATTTTAATAAATCGTTTTACTTATAAAGATTTGAACTTTTGAAGATTCCAGCTTACTTATACGTTTCTAAGGGTCAGGTCCTCTCCATTGTTGCTGGCTTAATGCTTAGTTCCCCATATAGCAATGTATATATTGACCTATTTTGCCCTCGACTTTCTGTGATTCCCTACATCTCACCTTTCTTTGCAGACAAGCCATTGGAAATACCCTTAACTTATTTCACAGCCAATAAGTCTTTGAAATAATGTGTATTTTGTAGAGAAATCTTCTTCTATAATTAGGCAGAAAATCTGACCTGCCATAGTTTTCAAAACAGCATAATTTCACTCTTCTCAATGATTAATCTGTTGTATTACACAACCTTTGAGTATTTAGCTTTATCAATGACATGTCCTTTAAAAATGTTTTAGAGATCCTACCAGTCTTTGAAAACATCCTTGTGCCTTGTTTCAGTTCCAGTTTGATGTATATTTTCTGCCTTGCACCCGATTATTCCTACATCTGATGGATGGCCTTGGGAATCTAATTCTGGTATTGATTGTTTTTGCTGATTGTCTCCCCTTGTAGCTGCTTTCTTCATTATTGTGTAAATTTAGATCATGAGCTCATGTTTAGCTAAACAGCTGACCTTGTAAGAGGCTTAGGTGGGAACGCTCGTAAGATTCAGCAGAAAGTCGGCCAAGATTTATTTGTGTCCCTCCAATGAGTGGCCCGCAGGGACCCCGTTTTCTACAAGTGTTGGTCCAATAATCCCTCTAGAGGCAGGGGACTCAGACAGGGCTGCTTTGCGGCCCCCGATCTGAGGCAGGGGCAGTGGGCGGCCTGTGGCCCGGGCAGGAGACTCTCCGCGTGTGTCCCAGGGACCAATCTGCCTGCGAACTTCGGTCACCTGGCAGGAAGCTACGATGCCCAGACCTATGCTCAACTGTGCAGCGAGATGTACTGTGCGGACAGGTTCCACACACACTTCAAGTAAGAGAGCGGCCTGAGTGGAAAGGTGAGAGTTTGGGCAGCTGTGCAGACAAAGAAGGCACCCTTTGTCCGGGGCCTAAATGCTTGTGAGACTCCACTGGGCCTGCCGGGCTCTGAGGGCCCTGCCCTGGGCCCCCTGCTCCCCTGCCCTTTGTTCAGTCACAGCAGAGATGGCTACACCCACTCCCTCAGTGAGGGCAGTGTTCCAAACTCCCTCAGCCCCGTCCCCTCTCCGCAGGTTACCATGGACTACAGAGGCTGCATTCTGAGGCCAGGTAATTCCGAGAATGCCAAGGGCAGACATGATGACCTTAAATGATTTCCTCTTGTGTCAGTTTTGGTAAACTTTAGGAGCTAGGAAATGGTCCCCTTTACAGAAATGTTCAAAGTTACTGGCATTTCATATATTCTCTGCTCTAACATTGTCCTGACTCTTTCGGTGTATTCTTTACTTATGTTTTTGTTTTCCTTTATCAAAGTGTGTCTTTTAAATCTTTTCAAAGAAGATTCTTTGGACTTACTAAATCACCTCAATTTTATACGTTTTCTGTTGTATTAAGTTCTGCTCATATCTTTAATTATCTTTTTTCTATGTTCTCAGGGTTTATTGTTTTCATATTCTGATGTCAATTAAAACACTTGGTTATTCATTTTAATAAATCTTTTTACTTATAAAGATTTGAACTTTTGAAGATTCCAGCTTACTTGTACGTTTCTAAGGGTCAGGTCCTCTCCATTGTTGCTGGCCTAAGGCTTAGTTCCCCAAAAAGCAATGTATATATTGACCTATTTTGCCCTCGACTTTCTGTGATCCCCTACATCTCACCTTTCTTTGCAGACAAGCCATTGGAAATACCCTTAACTTATTTCACAGCCAATAAGTCTTTGAAATAATGTGTATTTTGTAGAGAAATCTTCTTCTATAATTAGGCAGAAAATCTGACCTGCCATAGTTTTCAAAACAGCATAATTTCACTCTTCTCAATGATTAATCTGTTGTATTACACAACCTTTGAGTATTTAGCTTTATCAATGACATGTCCTTTAAAAATGTTTTAGAGATCCTACCAGTCTTTGAAAACATCCTTGTGCCTTGTTTCAGTTCCAGTTTGATGTATATTTTCTGCCTTGCACCCGATTATTCCTACATCTGATGGATGGCCTTGGGAATCTAATTCTGGTATTGATTGTTTTTGCTGATTGTCTCCCCTTGTAGCTGCTTTCTTCATTATTGTGTAAATTTAGATCATGAGCTCATGTTTAGCTAAACAGCTGACCTTGTAAGAGGCTTAGGTGTGAACGCTCGTAAGATTCAGCAGAAAGTCGGCCAAGATTTATTTGTGTCCCTCCAATGAGTGGCCCGCAGGGACCCCGTTTTCTACAAGTGTTGGTCCAATACTCCCTCTAGAGGCAGGGGACTCAGACAGGGCTGCTTTGCGGCCCCCGATCTGGGGCAGGGGCAGTGGGCGGACTGTGGCCCGGGCAGGAGACTCTCCGCGTGTATCCCAGGGACCAATATGCCTGCGAACTTCGGTCACCTGGCTGGAAGCTACGGTTCCCAGACCTATTATCAGCTGTGCAGCGATGTGTACTGCGCGGAGAGGTTCCACACACACTTCAAGTAAGAGGGCGGCCTGAGTGGAAAGGTGAGAGTTTGGGCACCTGTGCAGACAAAGAAGTCGCGCTTTAGCCTGGGCCTAAATGCTTGTGACACTCCACTGGGCCTGCCGGGCTCTGAGGGCCCTGCCCTAGGCCCCCTGCTCCCCTGCCCTTTGTTCAGTCACAGCAGAGATGGCCACACCCACTCCCTCAGTGAGGGCAGTGTTCCAACCTCCCTCAGCCCCGCCCCCACTCCGCAGGTTACCATGGACTACAGAGGCTGCATTCTGAGGCCAGGGCGTTCCGAGAATGCCAAGGGCAGACATGATGACCTTAAATGATTTCCTCTTGTGTCAGTTTTGGTAAACTTTAGGAGCTAGGAAATGGTCCCCTTTACAGAAATGTTCAAATTTACTGGCATTTCATATATTCTCTGCTATAACATTGTCCTGACTCTATCTGTATATTCCTTACTTATGTTTTTGTTTTCCTTAATCAAAGTGTGTCTTTTAAATCTTTTCAAAGAAGATTCTTTGGACTTACTAAATCACCTCAATGTTATACGTTTTCTGTTGTATTAAGTTCTGCTCATATCTTTATTTATCTTTGTTCTATGTTCTCAGGGTTTATTGTTTTCATCTTCTGATGTCAATTAAAACTCTTGGTTATTCATTTTAATAAAACGTTTTACTTATAAAGATTTGAACTTTTGAAGATTCTAGCTTACTTGTAAGTTTCTAAGGGTCAGGTCCTCTCCATTGTTGCTGGCCTAAGGCTTAGTTCCCCTTATAGCAATGTATATATTGACCTATTTTGCCCTCGACTTTCTGTGATTCCCTACATCTCACCTTTCTTTGCAGACAAGCCATTGGAAATACCCTTAACTTATTTCACAGCCAATAAGTCTTTGAAATAATGTGTATTTTGTAGAGAAATCTTCTTCTATAATTAGGCAGAAAATCTGACCTGCCATAGTTTTCAAAACAGCATAATTTCACTCTTCTCAATGATTAATCTGTTGTATTACACAACCTTTGAGTATTTAGCTTTATCAGTGACATGTCCTTTAAAAATGTTTTAGAGATCCTACCAGTCTTTGAAAACATCCTTGTGCCTTGTTTCAGTTCCAGTTTGATGTATATTTTCTGCCTTGCACCCGATTATTCCTACATCTGATGGATGGCCTTGGGAATCTAATTCTGGTATTGATTGTTTTTGCTGATTGTCTCCCCTTGTAGCTGCTTTCTTCATTATTGTGTAAATTTAGATCATGAGCTCATGTTTAGCTAAACAGCTGACCTTGTAAGAGGCTTAGGTGTGAACGCTCGTAAGATTCAGCAGAAAGTCGGCCAAGATTTATTTGTGTCCCTCCAATGAGTGGCCCGCAGGGACCCCGTTTTCTACAAGTGTTGGTCCAATACTCCCTCTAGAGGCAGGGGACTCAGACAGGGCTGCTTTGCGGCCCCCGATCTGAGGCAGGGGCAGTGGGCGGCCTGTGGCCTGGGCAGGAGCCTCTCCGCGTGTGTCCCAGGGACCAATCTGCCTGCGAACTTCGGTCACCTGGCAGGAAGCTACGATGCCCAGAACTATGCTCAACTGTGCAGCGAGATGTACTGTGCGGACAGGTTCCACACACACTTCAAGTAAGAGGGCGGCCTGAGTGGAAAGGTGAGAGTTTGGGCAGCTGTGCAGACAAAGAAGCACCCTTTGTCCGGGGCCTAAATGCTTGTGAGACTCCACTGGGCCTGCCGAGCTCTGAGGGCCCTGCCCTGGGCCCCCTGCTCCCCTGCCCTTTGTTCAGTCACAGCAGAGATGGCTACACCCACTCCCTCAGTGAGGGCAGTGTTCCAACCTCCCTCAGCCCCGTCCCCTCTCCGCAGGTTACCATGGACTACAGAGGCTGCATTCTGAGTCCAGGTAATTCCGAGAATGCCAAGGGCAGACATGATGACCTTAAATGATTTCCTCTTGTGTCAGTTTTGGTAAACTTTAGGAGCTAGGAAATGGTCCCCTTTACAGAAATGTTCAAAGTTACTGGCATTTCATATATTCTCTGCTCTAACATTGTCCTGACTCTTTCGGTGTATTCTTTACTTATGTTTTTGTTTTCCTTTATCAAAGTGTGTCTTTTAAATCTTTTCAAAGAAGATTCTTTGGACTTACTAAATCAACTCAATTTTATACGTTTTCTGTTGTATTAAGTTCTGCTCATATCTTTATTTATCTTTTTTCTATGTTCTCAGGGTTTATTGTTTTCATATTCTGATGTCAATTAAAACACTTGGTTATTCATTTTAATAAATATTTTACTTATAAAGATTTGAACTTTTGAAGATTCCAGCTTACTTGTACGTTTCTAAAGGTCAGGTCCTCTCCATTGTTGCTGGCTTAAGGCTTAGTTCCCCATAAAGCAATGTATATATTGACCTATTTTGCCCTCGACTTTCTGTGATTCCCTACATCTCACCTTTCTTTGCAGACAAGCCATTGGAAATACCCTTAACTTATTTCACAGCCAATAAGTCTTTGAAATAATGTGTATTTTGTAGAGAAATCTTCTTCTATAATTAGGCAGAAAATCTGACCTGCCATAGTTTTCAAAACAGCATAATTTCACTCTTCTCAATGATTAATCTGTTGTATTACACACCCTTTGAGTATTTAGCTTTATCAATGACATGTCCTTTACAAATGTTTTAGAGATCCTACCAGTCTTTGAAAACATCCTTGTGCCTTGTTTCAGTTCCAGTTTGATGTATATTTTCTGCCTTGCACCCGATTATTCCTACATCTGATGGATGGCCTTGGGAATCTAATTCTGGTATTGATTGTTTTTGCTGATTGTCTCCCCTTGTAGCTGCTTTCTTCATTATTGTGTAAATTTAGATCATGAGCTCATGTTTAGCTAAACAGCTGACCTTGTAAGAGGCTTAGGTGTGAACGCTCGTAAGATTCAGCAGAAAGTCGGCCAAGATTTATTTGTGTCCCTCCAATGAGTGGCCCGCAGGGACCCCGTTTTCTACAAGTGTTGGTCCAATACTCCCTCTAGAGGCAGGGGACTCAGACAGGGCTGCTTTGCGGCCCCCGATCTGGGGCAGGGGCAGTGGGCGGCCTGTGGCCCGGGCAGGAGACTCTCCGCGTGTGTCCCAGGGACCAATCTGCCTGCGAACTTCGGTCACCTGGCTGGAAGCTACGGTTCCCAGACCTATGCTCAGCTGTGCAGCGATGTGTACTGCGCGGACAGGTTCCACACACACTTCAAGTAAGAGGGCGGCCTGAGTGGAAAGGTGAGAGTTTGGGCACCTGTGCAGACAAAGAAGGCGCGCTTTAGCCTGGGCCTAAATGCTTGTGACACTCCACTGGGCCTGCCGGGCTCTGAGGGCCCTGCCCTAGGCCCCCTGCTCCCCTGCCCTTTGTTCAGTCACAGCAGAGATGGCCACACCCACTCCCTCAGTGAGGGCAGTGTTCCAACCTCCCTCAGCCCCGCCCCCTCTCCGCAGGTTACCATGGACTACAGAGGCTGCATTCTGAGGCCAGGGCGTTCCGAGAATGCCAAGGGCAGACATGATGACCTTAAATGATTTCCTCTTGTGTCAGTTTTGGTAAACTTTAGGAGCTAGGAAATGGTCCCCTTTACAGAAATGTTCAAATTTACTGGCATTTCATATATTCTCTGCTATAACATTGTCCTGACTCTTTCTGTATATTCTTTACTTATGTTTTTGTTTTCCTTAATCAAAGTGTGTCTTTTAAATCTTTTCAAAGAAGATTCTTTGGACTTACTAAATCACCTCAATGTTATACGTTTTCTGTTGTATTAAGTTCTGCTCATATCTTTATTTATCTTTGTTCTATGTTCTCAGGGTTTATTGTTTTCATCTTCTGATGTCAATTAAAACTCTTGGTTATTCATTTTAATAAAACGTTTTACTTATAAAGATTTGAACTTTTGAAGATTCCAGCTTACTTGTAAGTTTCTAAGGGTCAGGTCCTCTCCATTGTTGCTGGCCTAAGGCTTAGTTCCCCATATAGCAATGTATATATTGACCTATTTTGCCCTCGACTTTCTGTGATCCCCTACATCTCACCTTTCTTTGCAGACAAGCCATTGGAAATACCCTTAACTTATTTCACAGCCAATAAGTCTTTGAAATAATGTGTATTTTGTAGAGAAATCTTCTTCTATAATTAGGCAGAAAATCTGGCCTGCCATAGTTTTCAAAACAGCATAATTTCACTCTTCTCAATGATTAATCTGTTGTATTACACAACCTTTGAGTATTTAGCTTTATCAATGACATGTCCTTTAAAAATGTTTTAGAGATCCTACCAGTCTTTGAAAACATCCTTGTGCCTTGTTTCAGTTCCAGTTTGATGTATATTTTCTGCCTTGCACCCGATTATTCCTACATCTGATGGATGGCCTTGGGAATCTAATTCTGGTATTGATTGTTTTTGCTGATTGTCTCCCCTTGTAGCTGCTTTCTTCATTATTGTGTAAATTTAGATCATGAGCTCATGTTTAGCTAAACAGCTGACCTTGTAAGAGGCTTAGGTGTGAACGCTCGTAAGATTCAGCAGAAAGTCGGCCAAGATTTATTTGTGTCCCTCCAATGAGTGGCCCGCAGGGACCCCGTTTTCTACAAGTGTTGGTCCAATACTCCCTCTAGAGGCAGGGGACTCAGACAGGGCTGCTTTGCGGCCCCCGATCTGAGGCAGGGGCAGTGGGCGGCCTGTGGCCTGGGCAGGAGCCTCTCCGCGTGTGTCCCAGGGACCAATCTGCCTGCGAACTTCGGTCACCTGGCAGGAAGCTACGATGCCCAGAACTATGCTCAACTGTGCAGCGAGATGTACTGTGCGGACAGGTTCCACACACACTTCAAGTAAGAGGGCGGCCTGAGTGGAAAGGTGAGAGTTTGGGCAGCTGTGCAGACAAAGAAGCACCCTTTGTCCGGGGCCTAAATGCTTGTGAGACTCCACTGGGCCTGCCGAGCTCTGAGGGCCCTGCCCTGGGCCCCCTGCTCCCCTGCCCTTTGTTCAGTCACAGCAGAGATGGCTACACCCACTCCCTCAGTGAGGGCAGTGTTCCAACCTCCCTCAGCCCCGTCCCCTCTCCGCAGGTTACCATGGACTACAGAGGCTGCATTCTGAGTCCAGGTAATTCCGAGAATGCCAAGGGCAGACATGATGACCTTAAATGATTTCCTCTTGTGTCAGTTTTGGTAAACTTTAGGAGCTAGGAAATGGTCCCCTTTACAGAAATGTTCAAAGTTACTGGCATTTCATATATTCTCTGCTCTAACATTGTCCTGACTCTTTCGGTGTATTCTTTACTTATGTTTTTGTTTTCCTTTATCAAAGTGTGTCTTTTAAATCTTTTCAAAGAAGATTCTTTGGACTTACTAAATCAACTCAATTTTATACGTTTTCTGTTGTATTAAGTTCTGCTCATATCTTTATTTATCTTTTTTCTATGTTCTCAGGGTTTATTGTTTTCATATTCTGATGTCAATTAAAACACTTGGTTATTCATTTTAATAAATATTTTACTTATAAAGATTTGAACTTTTGAAGATTCCAGCTTACTTGTACGTTTCTAAAGGTCAGGTCCTCTCCATTGTTGCTGGCTTAAGGCTTAGTTCCCCATAAAGCAATGTATATATTGACCTATTTTGCCCTCGACTTTCTGTGATTCCCTACATCTCACCTTTCTTTGCAGACAAGCCATTGGAAATACCCTTAACTTATTTCACAGCCAATAAGTCTTTGAAATAATGTGTATTTTGTAGAGAAATCTTCTTCTATAATTAGGCAGAAAATCTGACCTGCCATAGTTTTCAAAACAGCATAATTTCACTCTTCTCAATGATTAATCTGTTGTATTACACACCCTTTGAGTATTTAGCTTTATCAATGACATGTCCTTTACAAATGTTTTAGAGATCCTACCAGTCTTTGAAAACATCCTTGTGCCTTGTTTCAGTTCCAGTTTGATGTATATTTTCTGCCTTGCACCCGATTATTCCTACATCTGATGGATGGCCTTGGGAATCTAATTCTGGTATTGATTGTTTTTGCTGATTGTCTCCCCTTGTAGCTGCTTTCTTCATTATTGTGTAAATTTAGATCATGAGCTCATGTTTAGCTAAACAGCTGACCTTGTAAGAGGCTTAGGTGTGAACGCTCGTAAGATTCAGCAGAAAGTCGGCCAAGATTTATTTGTGTCCCTCCAATGAGTGGCCCGCAGGGACCCCGTTTTCTACAAGTGTTGGTCCAATACTCCCTCTAGAGGCAGGGGACTCAGACAGGGCTGCTTTGCGGCCCCCGATCTGGGGCAGGGGCAGTGGGCGGCCTGTGGCCCGGGCAGGAGACTCTCCGCGTGTGTCCCAGGGACCAATCTGCCTGCGAACTTCGGTCACCTGGCTGGAAGCTACGGTTCCCAGACCTATGCTCAGCTGTGCAGCGATGTGTACTGCGCGGACAGGTTCCACACACACTTCAAGTAAGAGGGCGGCCTGAGTGGAAAGGTGAGAGTTTGGGCACCTGTGCAGACAAAGAAGGCGCGCTTTAGCCTGGGCCTAAATGCTTGTGACACTCCACTGGGCCTGCCGGGCTCTGAGGGCCCTGCCCTAGGCCCCCTGCTCCCCTGCCCTTTGTTCAGTCACAGCAGAGATGGCCACACCCACTCCCTCAGTGAGGGCAGTGTTCCAACCTCCCTCAGCCCCGCCCCCTCTCCGCAGGTTACCATGGACTACAGAGGCTGCATTCTGAGGCCAGGGCGTTCCGAGAATGCCAAGGGCAGACATGATGACCTTAAATGATTTCCTCTTGTGTCAGTTTTGGTAAACTTTAGGAGCTAGGAAATGGTCCCCTTTACAGAAATGTTCAAATTTACTGGCATTTCATATATTCTCTGCTATAACATTGTCCTGACTCTTTCTGTATATTCTTTACTTATGTTTTTGTTTTCCTTAATCAAAGTGTGTCTTTTAAATCTTTTCAAAGAAGATTCTTTGGACTTACTAAATCACCTCAATGTTATACGTTTTCTGTTGTATTAAGTTCTGCTCATATCTTTATTTATCTTTGTTCTATGTTCTCAGGGTTTATTGTTTTCATCTTCTGATGTCAATTAAAACTCTTGGTTATTCATTTTAATAAAACGTTTTACTTATAAAGATTTGAACTTTTGAAGATTCCAGCTTACTTGTAAGTTTCTAAGGGTCAGGTCCTCTCCATTGTTGCTGGCCTAAGGCTTAGTTCCCCATATAGCAATGTATATATTGACCTATTTTGCCCTCGACTTTCTGTGATCCCCTACATCTCACCTTTCTTTGCAGACAAGCCATTGGAAATACCCTTAACTTATTTCACAGCCAATAAGTCTTTGAAATAATGTGTATTTTGTAGAGAAATCTTCTTCTATAATTAGGCAGAAAATCTGGCCTGCCATAGTTTTCAAAACAGCATAATTTCACTCTTCTCAATGATTAATCTGTTGTATTACACAACCTTTGAGTATTTAGCTTTATCAATGACATGTCCTTTAAAAATGTTTTAGAGATCCTACCAGTCTTTGAAAACATCCTTGTGCCTTGTTTCAGTTCCAGTTTGATGTATATTTTCTGCCTTGCACCCGATTATTCCTACATCTGATGGATGGCCTTGGGAATCTAATTCTGGTATTGATTGTTTTTGCTGATTGTCTCCCCTTGTAGCTGCTTTCTTCATTATTGTGTAAATTTAGATCATGAGCTCATGTTTAGCTAAACAGCTGACCTTGTAAGAGGCTTAGGTGTGAACGCTCGTAAGATTCAGCAGAAAGTCGGCCAAGATTTATTTGTGTCCCTCCAATGAGTGGCCCGCAGGGACCCCGTTTTCTACAAGTGTTGGTCCAATACTCCCTCTAGAGGCAGGGGACTCAGACAGGGCTGCTTTGCGGCCCCCGATCTGAGGCAGGGGCAGTGGGCGGCCTGTGGCCTGGGCAGGAGCCTCTCCGCGTGTGTCCCAGGGACCAATCTGCCTGCGAACTTCGGTCACCTGGCAGGAAGCTACGATGCCCAGAACTATGCTCAACTGTGCAGCGAGATGTACTGTGCGGACAGGTTCCACACACACTTCAAGTAAGAGGGCGGCCTGAGTGGAAAGGTGAGAGTTTGGGCAGCTGTGCAGACAAAGAAGCACCCTTTGTCCGGGGCCTAAATGCTTGTGAGACTCCACTGGGCCTGCCGAGCTCTGAGGGCCCTGCCCTGGGCCCCCTGCTCCCCTGCCCTTTGTTCAGTCACAGCAGAGATGGCTACACCCACTCCCTCAGTGAGGGCAGTGTTCCAACCTCCCTCAGCCCCGTCCCCTCTCCGCAGGTTACCATGGACTACAGAGGCTGCATTCTGAGTCCAGGTAATTCCGAGAATGCCAAGGGCAGACATGATGACCTTAAATGATTTCCTCTTGTGTCAGTTTTGGTAAACTTTAGGAGCTAGGAAATGGTCCCCTTTACAGAAATGTTCAAAGTTACTGGCATTTCATATATTCTCTGCTCTAACATTGTCCTGACTCTTTCGGTGTATTCTTTACTTATGTTTTTGTTTTCCTTTATCAAAGTGTGTCTTTTAAATCTTTTCAAAGAAGATTCTTTGGACTTACTAAATCAACTCAATTTTATACGTTTTCTGTTGTATTAAGTTCTGCTCATATCTTTATTTATCTTTTTTCTATGTTCTCAGGGTTTATTGTTTTCATATTCTGATGTCAATTAAAACACTTGGTTATTCATTTTAATAAATATTTTACTTATAAAGATTTGAACTTTTGAAGATTCCAGCTTACTTGTACGTTTCTAAAGGTCAGGTCCTCTCCATTGTTGCTGGCTTAAGGCTTAGTTCCCCATAAAGCAATGTATATATTGACCTATTTTGCCCTCGACTTTCTGTGATTCCCTACATCTCACCTTTCTTTGCAGACAAGCCATTGGAAATACCCTTAACTTATTTCACAGCCAATAAGTCTTTGAAATAATGTGTATTTTGTAGAGAAATCTTCTTCTATAATTAGGCAGAAAATCTGACCTGCCATAGTTTTCAAAACAGCATAATTTCACTCTTCTCAATGATTAATCTGTTGTATTACACACCCTTTGAGTATTTAGCTTTATCAATGACATGTCCTTTACAAATGTTTTAGAGATCCTACCAGTCTTTGAAAACATCCTTGTGCCTTGTTTCAGTTCCAGTTTGATGTATATTTTCTGCCTTGCACCCGATTATTCCTACATCTGATGGATGGCCTTGGGAATCTAATTCTGGTATTGATTGTTTTTGCTGATTGTCTCCCCTTGTAGCTGCTTTCTTCATTATTGTGTAAATTTAGATCATGAGCTCATGTTTAGCTAAACAGCTGACCTTGTAAGAGGCTTAGGTGTGAACGCTCGTAAGATTCAGCAGAAAGTCGGCCAAGATTTATTTGTGTCCCTCCAATGAGTGGCCCGCAGGGACCCCGTTTTCTACAAGTGTTGGTCCAATACTCCCTCTAGAGGCAGGGGACTCAGACAGGGCTGCTTTGCGGCCCCCGATCTGGGGCAGGGGCAGTGGGCGGCCTGTGGCCCGGGCAGGAGACTCTCCGCGTGTGTCCCAGGGACCAATCTGCCTGCGAACTTCGGTCACCTGGCTGGAAGCTACGGTTCCCAGACCTATGCTCAGCTGTGCAGCGATGTGTACTGCGCGGACAGGTTCCACACACACTTCAAGTAAGAGGGCGGCCTGAGTGGAAAGGTGAGAGTTTGGGCACCTGTGCAGACAAAGAAGGCGCGCTTTAGCCTGGGCCTAAATGCTTGTGACACTCCACTGGGCCTGCCGGGCTCTGAGGGCCCTGCCCTAGGCCCCCTGCTCCCCTGCCCTTTGTTCAGTCACAGCAGAGATGGCCACACCCACTCCCTCAGTGAGGGCAGTGTTCCAACCTCCCTCAGCCCCGCCCCCTCTCCGCAGGTTACCATGGACTACAGAGGCTGCATTCTGAGGCCAGGGCGTTCCGAGAATGCCAAGGGCAGACATGATGACCTTAAATGATTTCCTCTTGTGTCAGTTTTGGTAAACTTTAGGAGCTAGGAAATGGTCCCCTTTACAGAAATGTTCAAATTTACTGGCATTTCATATATTCTCTGCTATAACATTGTCCTGACTCTTTCTGTATATTCTTTACTTATGTTTTTGTTTTCCTTAATCAAAGTGTGTCTTTTAAATCTTTTCAAAGAAGATTCTTTGGACTTACTAAATCACCTCAATGTTATACGTTTTCTGTTGTATTAAGTTCTGCTCATATCTTTATTTATCTTTGTTCTATGTTCTCAGGGTTTATTGTTTTCATCTTCTGATGTCAATTAAAACTCTTGGTTATTCATTTTAATAAAACGTTTTACTTATAAAGATTTGAACTTTTGAAGATTCCAGCTTACTTGTAAGTTTCTAAGGGTCAGGTCCTCTCCATTGTTGCTGGCCTAAGGCTTAGTTCCCCATATAGCAATGTATATATTGACCTATTTTGCCCTCGACTTTCTGTGATCCCCTACATCTCACCTTTCTTTGCAGACAAGCCATTGGAAATACCCTTAACTTATTTCACAGCCAATAAGTCTTTGAAATAATGTGTATTTTGTAGAGAAATCTTCTTCTATAATTAGGCAGAAAATCTGGCCTGCCATAGTTTTCAAAACAGCATAATTTCACTCTTCTCAATGATTAATCTGTTGTATTACACAACCTTTGAGTATTTAGCTTTATCAATGACATGTCCTTTAAAAATGTTTTAGAGATCCTACCAGTCTTTGAAAACATCCTTGTGCCTTGTTTCAGTTCCAGTTTGATGTATATTTTCTGCCTTGCACCCGATTATTCCTACATCTGATGGATGGCCTTGGGAATCTAATTCTGGTATTGATTGTTTTTGCTGATTGTCTCCCCTTGTAGCTGCTTTCTTCATTATTGTGTAAATTTAGATCATGAGCTCATGTTTAGCTAAACAGCTGACCTTGTAAGAGGCTTAGGTGTGAACGCTCGTAAGATTCAGCAGAAAGTCGGCCAAGATTTATTTGTGTCCCTCCAGTGAGTGGCCCGCAGGGACCCCGTTTTCTACAAGTGTTGGTCCAATACTCCCTCTAGAGGCAGGGGACTCGGACAGGGCTGCTTTGCGGCCCCCGATCTGAGGCAGGGGCAGTGGGCGGCCTGTGGCCTGGGCAGGAGCCTCTCCGCGTGTGTCCCAGGGACCAATCTGCCTGCGAACTTCGGTCACCTGGCAGGAAGCTACGATGCCCAGACCTATGCTCAACTGTGCAGCGAGATGTACTGTGCGGACAGGTTCCACACACACTTCAAGTAAGAGGGCGGCCTGAGTGGAAAGGTGAGAGTTTGGGCAGCTGTGCAGACAAACAAGGCACCCTTTGTCCGGGGCCTAAATGCTTGTGAGACTCCACTGGGGCTGCCGGGCTCTGAGGGCCCTGCCCTGGGCCCCCTGCTCCCCTGCCCTTTGTTCAGTCACAGCAGAGATGGCTACACCCACTCCCTCAGTGAGGGCAGTGTTCCAACCTCCCTCAGCCCCGTCCCCTCTCCGCAGGTTACCATGGACTACAGAGGCTGCATTCTGAGGCCAGGTAATTCCGAGAATGCCAAGGGCAGACATGATGACCTTAAATGATTTCCTCTTGTGTCAGTTTTGGTAAACTTTAGGAGCTAGGAAATGGTCCCCTTTACAGAAATGTTCAAAGTTACTGGCATTTCATATATTCTCTGCTCTAACATTGTCCTGACTCTTTCTGTGTATTCTTTACTTATGTTTTTGTTTTCCTTTATCAAAGTGTGTCTTTTAAATCTTTTCAAAGAAGATTCTTTGGACTTACTAAATCACCTCAATTTTATACGTTTTCTGTTGTATTAAGTTCTGCTCATATCTTTATTTATCTTTTTTCTATGTTCTCAGGGTTTATTGTTTTCATATTCTGATGTCAATTAAAACACTTGGTTATTCATTTTAATAAATATTTTACTTATAAAGATTTGAACTTTTGAAGATTCCAGCTTACTTGTACGTTTCTAAGGGTCAGGTCCTCTCCATTGTTGCTGGCCTAAGGCTTAGTTCCCCATAAAGCAATGTATATATTGACCTATTTTGCCCTCGACTTTCTGTGATTCCCTACATCTCACCTTTCTTTGCAGACAAGCCATTGGAAATACCCTTAACTTATTTCACAGCCAATAAGTCTTTGAAATAATGTGTATTTTGTAGAGAAATCTTCTTCTATAATTAGGCAGAAAATCTGACCTGCCATAGTTTTCAAAACAGCATAATTTCACTCTTCTCAATGATTAATCTGTTGTATTACACAACCTTTGAGTATTTAGCTTTATCAATGACATGTCCTTTAAAAATGTTTTAGAGATCCTACCAGTCTTTGAAAACATCCTTGTGCCTTGTTTCAGTTCCAGTTTGATGTATATTTTCTGCCTTGCACCCGATTATTCCTACATCTGATGGATGGCCTTGGGAATCTAATTCTGGTATTGATTGTTTTTGCTGATTGTCTCCCCTTGTAGATGCTTTCTTCATTATTGTGTAAATTTAGATCATGAGCTCATGTTTAGCTAAACAGCTGACCTTGTAAGAGGCTTAGGTGTGAACGCTCGTAAGATTCAGCAGAAAGTCGGCCAAGATTTATGTGTCTCCCTCCAATGAGTGGCCCGCAGGGACCCCGTTTTCTACAAGTGTTGGTCCAATACTCCCTCTAGAGGCAGGGGACTCAGACAGGGCTGCTTTGCGGCCCCCGATCTGAGGCAGGGGCAGTGGGCGGCCTGTGTCACGGGCAGGAGCCTCTCCGCGTGTGTCCCAGGGACCAATCTGCCTGTGAACTTCGGTCACCTGGCTGGAAGCTAAGGTTCCCAGACCTATGCTCAGCTGTGCAGCGATGTGTACTGCGCGGACAGGTTCCACACACACTTCAAGTAAGAGGGCGGCCTGAGTGGAAAGGTGAGAGTTTGGGCACCTGTGCAGACAAAGAAGGCGCGCTTTAGCCTTGGCCTAAATGCTTGTGACACTCCACTGGGCCTGCCGGGCTCTGAGGGCCCTGCCCTGGGCCACCTGCTCCCCTGCCCTTTGTTCAGTCACAGCAGAGATGGCCACACCCACTCCCTCAGTGAGGGCAGTGTTCCAACCTCCCTCAGCCCCGCCCCCACTCCACAGGTTACCATGGACTACAGAGGCTGCATTCTGAGGCCAGGGCGTTCCGAGAATGCCAAGGGCAGACATGATGACCTTAAATGATTTTCTCTTGTGTCAGTTTTGGTAAACTTTAGGAGCTAGAAAATGGTCCCCTTTACAGAAATGTTCAAATTTACTGGAATTTCATATATTCTCTGCTATAACATTGTCCTGACTCTTTCTGTATATTCTTTACTTATGTTTTTGTTTTCCTTAATCAAAGTGTGTCTTTTAAATCTTTTCAAAGAAGATTCTTTGGACTTACTAAATCACCTCAATGTTATACGTTTTCTGTTGTATTAAGTTCTGCTCATATCTTTATTTATCTTTGTTCTATGTTCTCAGGGTTTATTGTTTTCATCTTCTGATGTCAATTAAAACTCTTGGTTATTCATTTTAATAAAACGTTTTACTTATAAAGATTTGAACTTTTGAAGATTCCAGCTTACTTGTAAGTTTCTAAGGGTCAGGTCCTCTCCATTGTTGCTGGCCTAAGGCTTAGTTCCCCATATAGCAATGTATATATTGACCTATTTTGCCCTCGACTTTCTGTGATCCCCTACATCTCACCTTTCTTTGCAGACAAGCCATTGGAAATACCCTTAACTTATTTCACAGCCAATAAGTCTTTGAAATAATGTGTATTTTGTAGAGAAATCTTCTTCTATAATTAGGCAGAAAATCTGGCCTGCCATAGTTTTCAAAACAGCATAATTTCACTCTTCTCAATGATTAATCTGTTGTATTACACAACCTTTGAGTATTTAGCTTTATCAATGACATGTCCTTTAAAAATGTTTTAGAGATCCTACCAGTCTTTGAAAACATCCTTGTGCCTTGTTTCAGTTCCAGTTTGATGTATATTTTCTGCCTTGCACCCGATTATTCCTACATCTGATGGATGGCCTTGGGAATCTAATTCTGGTATTGATTGTTTTTGCTGATTGTCTCCCCTTGTAGCTGCTTTCTTCATTATTGTGTAAATTTAGATCATGAGCTCATGTTTAGCTAAACAGCTGACCTTGTAAGAGGCTTAGGTGTGAACGCTCGTAAGATTCAGCAGAAAGTCGGCCAAGATTTATTTGTGTCCCTCCAGTGAGTGGCCCGCAGGGACCCCGTTTTCTACAAGTGTTGGTCCAATACTCCCTCTAGAGGCAGGGGACTCGGACAGGGCTGCTTTGCGGCCCCCGATCTGAGGCAGGGGCAGTGGGCGGCCTGTGGCCTGGGCAGGAGCCTCTCCGCGTGTGTCCCAGGGACCAATCTGCCTGCGAACTTCGGTCACCTGGCAGGAAGCTACGATGCCCAGACCTATGCTCAACTGTGCAGCGAGATGTACTGTGCGGACAGGTTCCACACACACTTCAAGTAAGAGGGCGGCCTGAGTGGAAAGGTGAGAGTTTGGGCAGCTGTGCAGACAAACAAGGCACCCTTTGTCCGGGGCCTAAATGCTTGTGAGACTCCACTGGGGCTGCCGGGCTCTGAGGGCCCTGCCCTGGGCCCCCTGCTCCCCTGCCCTTTGTTCAGTCACAGCAGAGATGGCTACACCCACTCCCTCAGTGAGGGCAGTGTTCCAACCTCCCTCAGCCCCGTCCCCTCTCCGCAGGTTACCATGGACTACAGAGGCTGCATTCTGAGGCCAGGTAATTCCGAGAATGCCAAGGGCAGACATGATGACCTTAAATGATTTCCTCTTGTGTCAGTTTTGGTAAACTTTAGGAGCTAGGAAATGGTCCCCTTTACAGAAATGTTCAAATTTACTGGCATTTCATATATGCTCTGCTCTAACATTGTCCTGACTCTTTCTGTGTATTCTTTACTTATGTTTTTGTTTTCCTTTATCAAAGTGTGTCTTTTAAATCTTTTCAAAGAAGATTCTTTGGACTTACTAAATCACCTCAATTTTATACGTTTTCTGTTGTATTAAGTTCTGCTCATATCTTTATTTATCTTTTTTCTATGTTCTCAGGGTTTATTGTTTTCATATTCTGATGTCAATTAAAACACTTGGTTATTCATTTTAATAAATATTTTACTTATAAAGATTTGAACTTTTGAAGATTCCAGCTTACTTGTACGTTTCTAAGGGTCAGGTCCTCTCCATTGTTGCTGGCCTAAGGCTTAGTTCCCCATAAAGCAATGTATATATTGACCTATTTTGCCCTCGACTTTCTGTGATTCCCTACATCTCACCTTTCTTTGCAGACAAGCCATTGGAAATACCCTTAACTTATTTCACAGCCAATAAGTCTTTGAAATAATGTGTATTTTGTAGAGAAATCTTCTTCTATAATTAGGCAGAAAATCTGACCTGCCATAGTTTTCAAAACAGCATAATTTCACTCTTCTCAATGATTAATCTGTTGTATTACACAACCTTTGAGTATTTAGCTTTATCAATGACATGTCCTTTAAAAATGTTTTAGAGATCCTACCAGTCTTTGAAAACATCCTTGTGCCTTGTTTCAGTTCCAGTTTGATGTATATTTTCTGCCTTGCACCCGATTATTCCTACATCTGATGGATGGCCTTGGGAATCTAATTCTGGTATTGATTGTTTTTGCTGATTGTCTCCCCTTGTAGATGCTTTCTTCATTATTGTGTAAATTTAGATCATGAGCTCATGTTTAGCTAAACAGCTGACCTTGTAAGAGGCTTAGGTGTGAACGCTCGTAAGATTCAGCAGAAAGTCGGCCAAGATTTATGTGTCTCCCTCCAATGAGTGGCCCGCAGGGACCCCGTTTTCTACAAGTGTTGGTCCAATACTCCCTCTAGAGGCAGGGGACTCAGACAGGGCTGCTTTGCGGCCCCCGATCTGAGGCAGGGGCAGTGGGCGGCCTGTGTCACGGGCAGGAGCCTCTCCGCGTGTGTCCCAGGGACCAATCTGCCTGTGAACTTCGGTCACCTGGCTGGAAGCTAAGGTTCCCAGACCTATGCTCAGCTGTGCAGCGATGTGTACTGCGCGGACAGGTTCCACACACACTTCAAGTAAGAGGGCGGCCTGAGTGGAAAGGTGAGAGTTTGGGCACCTGTGCAGACAAAGAAGGCGCGCTTTAGCCTTGGCCTAAATGCTTGTGACACTCCACTGGGCCTGCCGGGCTCTGAGGGCCCTGCCCTGGGCCACCTGCTCCCCTGCCCTTTGTTCAGTCACAGCAGAGATGGCCACACCCACTCCCTCAGTGAGGGCAGTGTTCCAACCTCCCTCAGCCCCGCCCCCACTCCACAGGTTACCATGGACTACAGAGGCTGCATTCTGAGGCCAGGGCGTTCCGAGAATGCCAAGGGCAGACATGATGACCTTAAATGATTTTCTCTTGTGTCAGTTTTGGTAAACTTTAGGAGCTAGAAAATGGTCCCCTTTACAGAAATGTTCAAATTTACTGGCATTTCATATATTCTCTGCTATAACATTGTCCTGACTCTTTCTGTATATTCTTTACTTATGTTTTTGTTTTCCTTAATCAAAGTGTGTCTTTTAAATCTTTTCAAAGAAGATTCTTTGGACTTACTAAATCACCTCAATGTTATACGTTTTCTGTTGTATTAAGTTCTGCTCATATCTTTATTTATCTTTGTTCTATGTTCTCAGGGTTTATTGTTTTCATCTTCTGATGTCAATTAAAACTCTTGGTTATTCATTTTAATAAAACGTTTTACTTATAAAGATTTGAACTTTTGAAGATTCCAGCTTACTTGTAAGTTTCTAAGGGTCAGGTCCTCTCCATTGTTGCTGGCCTAAGGCTTAGTTCCCCATATAGCAATGTATATATTGACCTATTTTGCCCTCGACTTTCTGTGATCCCCTACATCTCACCTTTCTTTGCAGACAAGCCATTGGAAATACCCTTAACTTATTTCACAGCCAATAAGTCTTTGAAATAATGTGTATTTTGTAGAGAAATCTTCTTCTATAATTAGGCAGAAAATCTGGCCTGCCATAGTTTTCAAAACAGCATAATTTCACTCTTCTCAATGATTAATCTGTTGTATTACACAACCTTTGAGTATTTAGCTTTATCAATGACATGTCCTTTAAAAATGTTTTAGAGATCCTACCAGTCTTTGAAAACATCCTTGTGCCTTGTTTCAGTTCCAGTTTGATGTATATTTTCTGCCTTGCACCCGATTATTCCTACATCTGATGGATGGCCTTGGGAATCTAATTCTGGTATTGATTGTTTTTGCTGATTGTCTCCCCTTGTAGCTGCTTTCTTCATTATTGTGTAAATTTAGATCATGAGCTCATGTTTAGCTAAACAGCTGACCTTGTAAGAGGCTTAGGTGTGAACGCTCGTAAGATTCAGCAGAAAGTCGGCCAAGATTTATTTGTGTCCCTCCAGTGAGTGGCCCGCAGGGACCCCGTTTTCTACAAGTGTTGGTCCAATACTCCCTCTAGAGGCAGGGGACTCGGACAGGGCTGCTTTGCGGCCCCCGATCTGAGGCAGGGGCAGTGGGCGGCCTGTGGCCTGGGCAGGAGCCTCTCCGCGTGTGTCCCAGGGACCAATCTGCCTGCGAACTTCGGTCACCTGGCAGGAAGCTACGATGCCCAGACCTATGCTCAACTGTGCAGCGAGATGTACTGTGCGGACAGGTTCCACACACACTTCAAGTAAGAGGGCGGCCTGAGTGGAAAGGTGAGAGTTTGGGCAGCTGTGCAGACAAACAAGGCACCCTTTGTCCGGGGCCTAAATGCTTGTGAGACTCCACTGGGGCTGCCGGGCTCTGAGGGCCCTGCCCTGGGCCCCCTGCTCCCCTGCCCTTTGTTCAGTCACAGCAGAGATGGCTACACCCACTCCCTCAGTGAGGGCAGTGTTCCAACCTCCCTCAGCCCCGTCCCCTCTCCGCAGGTTACCATGGACTACAGAGGCTGCATTCTGAGGCCAGGTAATTCCGAGAATGCCAAGGGCAGACATGATGACCTTAAATGATTTCCTCTTGTGTCAGTTTTGGTAAACTTTAGGAGCTAGGAAATGGTCCCCTTTACAGAAATGTTCAAAGTTACTGGCATTTCATATATTCTCTGCTCTAACATTGTCCTGACTCTTTCTGTGTATTCTTTACTTATGTTTTTGTTTTCCTTTATCAAAGTGTGTCTTTTAAATCTTTTCAAAGAAGATTCTTTGGACTTACTAAATCACCTCAATTTTATACGTTTTCTGTTGTATTAAGTTCTGCTCATATCTTTATTTATCTTTTTTCTATGTTCTCAGGGTTTATTGTTTTCATATTCTGATGTCAATTAAAACACTTGGTTATTCATTTTAATAAATATTTTACTTATAAAGATTTGAACTTTTGAAGATTCCAGCTTACTTGTACGTTTCTAAGGGTCAGGTCCTCTCCATTGTTGCTGGCCTAAGGCTTAGTTCCCCATAAAGCAATGTATATATTGACCTATTTTGCCCTCGACTTTCTGTGATTCCCTACATCTCACCTTTCTTTGCAGACAAGCCATTGGAAATACCCTTAACTTATTTCACAGCCAATAAGTCTTTGAAATAATGTGTATTTTGTAGAGAAATCTTCTTCTATAATTAGGCAGAAAATCTGACCTGCCATAGTTTTCAAAACAGCATAATTTCACTCTTCTCAATGATTAATCTGTTGTATTACACAACCTTTGAGTATTTAGCTTTATCAATGACATGTCCTTTAAAAATGTTTTAGAGATCCTACCAGTCTTTGAAAACATCCTTGTGCCTTGTTTCAGTTCCAGTTTGATGTATATTTTCTGCCTTGCACCCGATTATTCCTACATCTGATGGATGGCCTTGGGAATCTAATTCTGGTATTGATTGTTTTTGCTGATTGTCTCCCCTTGTAGATGCTTTCTTCATTATTGTGTAAATTTAGATCATGAGCTCATGTTTAGCTAAACAGCTGACCTTGTAAGAGGCTTAGGTGTGAACGCTCGTAAGATTCAGCAGAAAGTCGGCCAAGATTTATGTGTCTCCCTCCAATGAGTGGCCCGCAGGGACCCCGTTTTCTACAAGTGTTGGTCCAATACTCCCTCTAGAGGCAGGGGACTCAGACAGGGCTGCTTTGCGGCCCCCGATCTGAGGCAGGGGCAGTGGGCGGCCTGTGTCACGGGCAGGAGCCTCTCCGCGTGTGTCCCAGGGACCAATCTGCCTGTGAACTTCGGTCACCTGGCTGGAAGCTAAGGTTCCCAGACCTATGCTCAGCTGTGCAGCGATGTGTACTGCGCGGACAGGTTCCACACACACTTCAAGTAAGAGGGCGGCCTGAGTGGAAAGGTGAGAGTTTGGGCACCTGTGCAGACAAAGAAGGCGCGCTTTAGCCTTGGCCTAAATGCTTGTGACACTCCACTGGGCCTGCCGGGCTCTGAGGGCCCTGCCCTGGGCCACCTGCTCCCCTGCCCTTTGTTCAGTCACAGCAGAGATGGCCACACCCACTCCCTCAGTGAGGGCAGTGTTCCAACCTCCCTCAGCCCCGCCCCCACTCCACAGGTTACCATGGACTACAGAGGCTGCATTCTGAGGCCAGGGCGTTCCGAGAATGCCAAGGGCAGACATGATGACCTTAAATGATTTTCTCTTGTGTCAGTTTTGGTAAACTTTAGGAGCTAGAAAATGGTCCCCTTTACAGAAATGTTCAAATTTACTGGCATTTCATATATTCTCTGCTATAACATTGTCCTGACTCTTTCTGTATATTCTTTACTTATGTTTTTGTTTTCCTTAATCAAAGTGTGTCTTTTAAATCTTTTCAAAGAAGATTCTTTGGACTTACTAAATCACCTCAATGTTATACGTTTTCTGTTGTATTAAGTTCTGCTCATATCTTTATTTATCTTTGTTCTATGTTCTCAGGGTTTATTGTTTTCATCTTCTGATGTCAATTAAAACTCTTGGTTATTCATTTTAATAAAACGTTTTACTTATAAAGATTTGAACTTTTGAAGATTCCAGCTTACTTGTAAGTTTCTAAGGGTCAGGTCCTCTCCATTGTTGCTGGCCTAAGGCTTAGTTCCCCATATAGCAATGTATATATTGACCTATTTTGCCCTCGACTTTCTGTGATCCCCTACATCTCACCTTTCTTTGCAGACAAGCCATTGGAAATACCCTTAACTTATTTCACAGCCAATAAGTCTTTGAAATAATGTGTATTTTGTAGAGAAATCTTCTTCTATAATTAGGCAGAAAATCTGGCCTGCCATAGTTTTCAAAACAGCATAATTTCACTCTTCTCAATGATTAATCTGTTGTATTACACAACCTTTGAGTATTTAGCTTTATCAATGACATGTCCTTTAAAAATGTTTTAGAGATCCTACCAGTCTTTGAAAACATCCTTGTGCCTTGTTTCAGTTCCAGTTTGATGTATATTTTCTGCCTTGCACCCGATTATTCCTACATCTGATGGATGGCCTTGGGAATCTAATTCTGGTATTGATTGTTTTTGCTGATTGTCTCCCCTTGTAGCTGCTTTCTTCATTATTGTGTAAATTTAGATCATGAGCTCATGTTTAGCTAAACAGCTGACCTTGTAAGAGGCTTAGGTGTGAACGCTCGTAAGATTCAGCAGAAAGTCGGCCAAGATTTATTTGTGTCCCTCCAGTGAGTGGCCCGCAGGGACCCCGTTTTCTACAAGTGTTGGTCCAATACTCCCTCTAGAGGCAGGGGACTCGGACAGGGCTGCTTTGCGGCCCCCGATCTGAGGCAGGGGCAGTGGGCGGCCTGTGGCCTGGGCAGGAGCCTCTCCGCGTGTGTCCCAGGGACCAATCTGCCTGCGAACTTCGGTCACCTGGCAGGAAGCTACGATGCCCAGACCTATGCTCAACTGTGCAGCGAGATGTACTGTGCGGACAGGTTCCACACACACTTCAAGTAAGAGGGCGGCCTGAGTGGAAAGGTGAGAGTTTGGGCAGCTGTGCAGACAAACAAGGCACCCTTTGTCCGGGGCCTAAATGCTTGTGAGACTCCACTGGGGCTGCCGGGCTCTGAGGGCCCTGCCCTGGGCCCCCTGCTCCCCTGCCCTTTGTTCAGTCACAGCAGAGATGGCTACACCCACTCCCTCAGTGAGGGCAGTGTTCCAACCTCCCTCAGCCCCGTCCCCTCTCCGCAGGTTACCATGGACTACAGAGGCTGCATTCTGAGGCCAGGTAATTCCGAGAATGCCAAGGGCAGACATGATGACCTTAAATGATTTCCTCTTGTGTCAGTTTTGGTAAACTTTAGGAGCTAGGAAATGGTCCCCTTTACAGAAATGTTCAAAGTTACTGGCATTTCATATATTCTCTGCTCTAACATTGTCCTGACTCTTTCTGTGTATTCTTTACTTATGTTTTTGTTTTCCTTTATCAAAGTGTGTCTTTTAAATCTTTTCAAAGAAGATTCTTTGGACTTACTAAATCACCTCAATTTTATACGTTTTCTGTTGTATTAAGTTCTGCTCATATCTTTATTTATCTTTTTTCTATGTTCTCAGGGTTTATTGTTTTCATATTCTGATGTCAATTAAAACACTTGGTTATTCATTTTAATAAATATTTTACTTATAAAGATTTGAACTTTTGAAGATTCCAGCTTACTTGTACGTTTCTAAGGGTCAGGTCCTCTCCATTGTTGCTGGCCTAAGGCTTAGTTCCCCATAAAGCAATGTATATATTGACCTATTTTGCCCTCGACTTTCTGTGATTCCCTACATCTCACCTTTCTTTGCAGACAAGCCATTGGAAATACCCTTAACTTATTTCACAGCCAATAAGTCTTTGAAATAATGTGTATTTTGTAGAGAAATCTTCTTCTATAATTAGGCAGAAAATCTGACCTGCCATAGTTTTCAAAACAGCATAATTTCACTCTTCTCAATGATTAATCTGTTGTATTACACAACCTTTGAGTATTTAGCTTTATCAATGACATGTCCTTTAAAAATGTTTTAGAGATCCTACCAGTCTTTGAAAACATCCTTGTGCCTTGTTTCAGTTCCAGTTTGATGTATATTTTCTGCCTTGCACCCGATTATTCCTACATCTGATGGATGGCCTTGGGAATCTAATTCTGGTATTGATTGTTTTTGCTGATTGTCTCCCCTTGTAGATGCTTTCTTCATTATTGTGTAAATTTAGATCATGAGCTCATGTTTAGCTAAACAGCTGACCTTGTAAGAGGCTTAGGTGTGAACGCTCGTAAGATTCAGCAGAAAGTCGGCCAAGATTTATGTGTCTCCCTCCAATGAGTGGCCCGCAGGGACCCCGTTTTCTACAAGTGTTGGTCCAATACTCCCTCTAGAGGCAGGGGACTCAGACAGGGCTGCTTTGCGGCCCCCGATCTGAGGCAGGGGCAGTGGGCGGCCTGTGTCACGGGCAGGAGCCTCTCCGCGTGTGTCCCAGGGACCAATCTGCCTGTGAACTTCGGTCACCTGGCTGGAAGCTAAGGTTCCCAGACCTATGCTCAGCTGTGCAGCGATGTGTACTGCGCGGACAGGTTCCACACACACTTCAAGTAAGAGGGCGGCCTGAGTGGAAAGGTGAGAGTTTGGGCACCTGTGCAGACAAAGAAGGCGCGCTTTAGCCTTGGCCTAAATGCTTGTGACACTCCACTGGGCCTGCCGGGCTCTGAGGGCCCTGCCCTGGGCCACCTGCTCCCCTGCCCTTTGTTCAGTCACAGCAGAGATGGCCACACCCACTCCCTCAGTGAGGGCAGTGTTCCAACCTCCCTCAGCCCCGCCCCCACTCCACAGGTTACCATGGACTACAGAGGCTGCATTCTGAGGCCAGGGCGTTCCGAGAATGCCAAGGGCAGACATGATGACCTTAAATGATTTTCTCTTGTGTCAGTTTTGGTAAACTTTAGGAGCTAGAAAATGGTCCCCTTTACAGAAATGTTCAAATTTACTGGCATTTCATATATTCTCTGCTATAACATTGTCCTGACTCTTTCTGTATATTCTTTACTTATGTTTTTGTTTTCCTTAATCAAAGTGTGTCTTTTAAATCTTTTCAAAGAAGATTCTTTGGACTTACTAAATCACCTCAATGTTATACGTTTTCTGTTGTATTAAGTTCTGCTCATATCTTTATTTATCTTTGTTCTATGTTCTCAGGGTTTATTGTTTTCATCTTCTGATGTCAATTAAAACTCTTGGTTATTCATTTTAATAAAACGTTTTACTTATAAAGATTTGAACTTTTGAAGATTCCAGCTTACTTGTAAGTTTCTAAGGGTCAGGTCCTCTCCATTGTTGCTGGCCTAAGGCTTAGTTCCCCATATAGCAATGTATATATTGACCTATTTTGCCCTCGACTTTCTGTGATCCCCTACATCTCACCTTTCTTTGCAGACAAGCCATTGGAAATACCCTTAACTTATTTCACAGCCAATAAGTCTTTGAAATAATGTGTATTTTGTAGAGAAATCTTCTTCTATAATTAGGCAGAAAATCTGGCCTGCCATAGTTTTCAAAACAGCATAATTTCACTCTTCTCAATGATTAATCTGTTGTATTACACAACCTTTGAGTATTTAGCTTTATCAATGACATGTCCTTTAAAAATGTTTTAGAGATCCTACCAGTCTTTGAAAACATCCTTGTGCCTTGTTTCAGTTCCAGTTTGATGTATATTTTCTGCCTTGCACCCGATTATTCCTACATCTGATGGATGGCCTTGGGAATCTAATTCTGGTATTGATTGTTTTTGCTGATTGTCTCCCCTTGTAGCTGCTTTCTTCATTATTGTGTAAATTTAGATCATGAGCTCATGTTTAGCTAAACAGCTGACCTTGTAAGAGGCTTAGGTGTGAACGCTCGTAAGATTCAGCAGAAAGTCGGCCAAGATTTATTTGTGTCCCTCCAGTGAGTGGCCCGCAGGGACCCCGTTTTCTACAAGTGTTGGTCCAATACTCCCTCTAGAGGCAGGGGACTCGGACAGGGCTGCTTTGCGGCCCCCGATCTGAGGCAGGGGCAGTGGGCGGCCTGTGGCCTGGGCAGGAGCCTCTCCGCGTGTGTCCCAGGGACCAATCTGCCTGCGAACTTCGGTCACCTGGCAGGAAGCTACGATGCCCAGACCTATGCTCAACTGTGCAGCGAGATGTACTGTGCGGACAGGTTCCACACACACTTCAAGTAAGAGGGCGGCCTGAGTGGAAAGGTGAGAGTTTGGGCAGCTGTGCAGACAAACAAGGCACCCTTTGTCCGGGGCCTAAATGCTTGTGAGACTCCACTGGGGCTGCCGGGCTCTGAGGGCCCTGCCCTGGGCCCCCTGCTCCCCTGCCCTTTGTTCAGTCACAGCAGAGATGGCTACACCCACTCCCTCAGTGAGGGCAGTGTTCCAACCTCCCTCAGCCCCGTCCCCTCTCCGCAGGTTACCATGGACTACAGAGGCTGCATTCTGAGGCCAGGTAATTCCGAGAATGCCAAGGGCAGACATGATGACCTTAAATGATTTCCTCTTGTGTCAGTTTTGGTAAACTTTAGGAGCTAGGAAATGGTCCCCTTTACAGAAATGTTCAAAGTTACTGGCATTTCATATATTCTCTGCTCTAACATTGTCCTGACTCTTTCTGTGTATTCTTTACTTATGTTTTTGTTTTCCTTTATCAAAGTGTGTCTTTTAAATCTTTTCAAAGAAGATTCTTTGGACTTACTAAATCACCTCAATTTTATACGTTTTCTGTTGTATTAAGTTCTGCTCATATCTTTATTTATCTTTTTTCTATGTTCTCAGGGTTTATTGTTTTCATATTCTGATGTCAATTAAAACACTTGGTTATTCATTTTAATAAATATTTTACTTATAAAGATTTGAACTTTTGAAGATTCCAGCTTACTTGTACGTTTCTAAGGGTCAGGTCCTCTCCATTGTTGCTGGCCTAAGGCTTAGTTCCCCATAAAGCAATGTATATATTGACCTATTTTGCCCTCGACTTTCTGTGATTCCCTACATCTCACCTTTCTTTGCAGACAAGCCATTGGAAATACCCTTAACTTATTTCACAGCCAATAAGTCTTTGAAATAATGTGTATTTTGTAGAGAAATCTTCTTCTATAATTAGGCAGAAAATCTGACCTGCCATAGTTTTCAAAACAGCATAATTTCACTCTTCTCAATGATTAATCTGTTGTATTACACAACCTTTGAGTATTTAGCTTTATCAATGACATGTCCTTTAAAAATGTTTTAGAGATCCTACCAGTCTTTGAAAACATCCTTGTGCCTTGTTTCAGTTCCAGTTTGATGTATATTTTCTGCCTTGCACCCGATTATTCCTACATCTGATGGATGGCCTTGGGAATCTAATTCTGGTATTGATTGTTTTTGCTGATTGTCTCCCCTTGTAGATGCTTTCTTCATTATTGTGTAAATTTAGATCATGAGCTCATGTTTAGCTAAACAGCTGACCTTGTAAGAGGCTTAGGTGTGAACGCTCGTAAGATTCAGCAGAAAGTCGGCCAAGATTTATGTGTCTCCCTCCAATGAGTGGCCCGCAGGGACCCCGTTTTCTACAAGTGTTGGTCCAATACTCCCTCTAGAGGCAGGGGACTCAGACAGGGCTGCTTTGCGGCCCCCGATCTGAGGCAGGGGCAGTGGGCGGCCTGTGTCACGGGCAGGAGCCTCTCCGCGTGTGTCCCAGGGACCAATCTGCCTGTGAACTTCGGTCACCTGGCTGGAAGCTAAGGTTCCCAGACCTATGCTCAGCTGTGCAGCGATGTGTACTGCGCGGACAGGTTCCACACACACTTCAAGTAAGAGGGCGGCCTGAGTGGAAAGGTGAGAGTTTGGGCACCTGTGCAGACAAAGAAGGCGCGCTTTAGCCTTGGCCTAAATGCTTGTGACACTCCACTGGGCCTGCCGGGCTCTGAGGGCCCTGCCCTGGGCCACCTGCTCCCCTGCCCTTTGTTCAGTCACAGCAGAGATGGCCACACCCACTCCCTCAGTGAGGGCAGTGTTCCAACCTCCCTCAGCCCCGCCCCCACTCCACAGGTTACCATGGACTACAGAGGCTGCATTCTGAGGCCAGGGCGTTCCGAGAATGCCAAGGGCAGACATGATGACCTTAAATGATTTTCTCTTGTGTCAGTTTTGGTAAACTTTAGGAGCTAGAAAATGGTCCCCTTTACAGAAATGTTCAAATTTACTGGCATTTCATATATTCTCTGCTATAACATTGTCCTGACTCTTTCTGTATATTCTTTACTTATGTTTTTGTTTTCCTTAATCAAAGTGTGTCTTTTAAATCTTTTCAAAGAAGATTCTTTGGACTTACTAAATCACCTCAATGTTATACGTTTTCTGTTGTATTAAGTTCTGCTCATATCTTTATTTATCTTTGTTCTATGTTCTCAGGGTTTATTGTTTTCATCTTCTGATGTCAATTAAAACTCTTGGTTATTCATTTTAATAAAACGTTTTACTTATAAAGATTTGAACTTTTGAAGATTCCAGCTTACTTGTAAGTTTCTAAGGGTCAGGTCCTCTCCATTGTTGCTGGCCTAAGGCTTAGTTCCCCATATAGCAATGTATATATTGACCTATTTTGCCCTCGACTTTCTGTGATCCCCTACATCTCACCTTTCTTTGCAGACAAGCCATTGGAAATACCCTTAACTTATTTCACAGCCAATAAGTCTTTGAAATAATGTGTATTTTGTAGAGAAATCTTCTTCTATAATTAGGCAGAAAATCTGGCCTGCCATAGTTTTCAAAACAGCATAATTTCACTCTTCTCAATGATTAATCTGTTGTATTACACAACCTTTGAGTATTTAGCTTTATCAATGACATGTCCTTTAAAAATGTTTTAGAGATCCTACCAGTCTTTGAAAACATCCTTGTGCCTTGTTTCAGTTCCAGTTTGATGTATATTTTCTGCCTTGCACCCGATTATTCCTACATCTGATGGATGGCCTTGGGAATCTAATTCTGGTATTGATTGTTTTTGCTGATTGTCTCCCCTTGTAGCTGCTTTCTTCATTATTGTGTAAATTTAGATCATGAGCTCATGTTTAGCTAAACAGCTGACCTTGTAAGAGGCTTAGGTGTGAACGCTCGTAAGATTCAGCAGAAAGTCGGCCAAGATTTATTTGTGTCCCTCCAGTGAGTGGCCCGCAGGGACCCCGTTTTCTACAAGTGTTGGTCCAATACTCCCTCTAGAGGCAGGGGACTCGGACAGGGCTGCTTTGCGGCCCCCGATCTGAGGCAGGGGCAGTGGGCGGCCTGTGGCCTGGGCAGGAGCCTCTCCGCGTGTGTCCCAGGGACCAATCTGCCTGCGAACTTCGGTCACCTGGCAGGAAGCTACGATGCCCAGACCTATGCTCAACTGTGCAGCGAGATGTACTGTGCGGACAGGTTCCACACACACTTCAAGTAAGAGGGCGGCCTGAGTGGAAAGGTGAGAGTTTGGGCAGCTGTGCAGACAAACAAGGCACCCTTTGTCCGGGGCCTAAATGCTTGTGAGACTCCACTGGGGCTGCCGGGCTCTGAGGGCCCTGCCCTGGGCCCCCTGCTCCCCTGCCCTTTGTTCAGTCACAGCAGAGATGGCTACACCCACTCCCTCAGTGAGGGCAGTGTTCCAACCTCCCTCAGCCCCGTCCCCTCTCCGCAGGTTACCATGGACTACAGAGGCTGCATTCTGAGGCCAGGTAATTCCGAGAATGCCAAGGGCAGACATGATGACCTTAAATGATTTCCTCTTGTGTCAGTTTTGGTAAACTTTAGGAGCTAGGAAATGGTCCCCTTTACAGAAATGTTCAAAGTTACTGGCATTTCATATATTCTCTGCTCTAACATTGTCCTGACTCTTTCTGTGTATTCTTTACTTATGTTTTTGTTTTCCTTTATCAAAGTGTGTCTTTTAAATCTTTTCAAAGAAGATTCTTTGGACTTACTAAATCACCTCAATTTTATACGTTTTCTGTTGTATTAAGTTCTGCTCATATCTTTATTTATCTTTTTTCTATGTTCTCAGGGTTTATTGTTTTCATATTCTGATGTCAATTAAAACACTTGGTTATTCATTTTAATAAATATTTTACTTATAAAGATTTGAACTTTTGAAGATTCCAGCTTACTTGTACGTTTCTAAGGGTCAGGTCCTCTCCATTGTTGCTGGCCTAAGGCTTAGTTCCCCATAAAGCAATGTATATATTGACCTATTTTGCCCTCGACTTTCTGTGATTCCCTACATCTCACCTTTCTTTGCAGACAAGCCATTGGAAATACCCTTAACTTATTTCACAGCCAATAAGTCTTTGAAATAATGTGTATTTTGTAGAGAAATCTTCTTCTATAATTAGGCAGAAAATCTGACCTGCCATAGTTTTCAAAACAGCATAATTTCACTCTTCTCAATGATTAATCTGTTGTATTACACAACCTTTGAGTATTTAGCTTTATCAATGACATGTCCTTTAAAAATGTTTTAGAGATCCTACCAGTCTTTGAAAACATCCTTGTGCCTTGTTTCAGTTCCAGTTTGATGTATATTTTCTGCCTTGCACCCGATTATTCCTACATCTGATGGATGGCCTTGGGAATCTAATTCTGGTATTGATTGTTTTTGCTGATTGTCTCCCCTTGTAGATGCTTTCTTCATTATTGTGTAAATTTAGATCATGAGCTCATGTTTAGCTAAACAGCTGACCTTGTAAGAGGCTTAGGTGTGAACGCTCGTAAGATTCAGCAGAAAGTCGGCCAAGATTTATGTGTCTCCCTCCAATGAGTGGCCCGCAGGGACCCCGTTTTCTACAAGTGTTGGTCCAATACTCCCTCTAGAGGCAGGGGACTCAGACAGGGCTGCTTTGCGGCCCCCGATCTGAGGCAGGGGCAGTGGGCGGCCTGTGTCACGGGCAGGAGCCTCTCCGCGTGTGTCCCAGGGACCAATCTGCCTGTGAACTTCGGTCACCTGGCTGGAAGCTAAGGTTCCCAGACCTATGCTCAGCTGTGCAGCGATGTGTACTGCGCGGACAGGTTCCACACACACTTCAAGTAAGAGGGCGGCCTGAGTGGAAAGGTGAGAGTTTGGGCACCTGTGCAGACAAAGAAGGCGCGCTTTAGCCTTGGCCTAAATGCTTGTGACACTCCACTGGGCCTGCCGGGCTCTGAGGGCCCTGCCCTGGGCCACCTGCTCCCCTGCCCTTTGTTCAGTCACAGCAGAGATGGCCACACCCACTCCCTCAGTGAGGGCAGTGTTCCAACCTCCCTCAGCCCCGCCCCCACTCCACAGGTTACCATGGACTACAGAGGCTGCATTCTGAGGCCAGGGCGTTCCGAGAATGCCAAGGGCAGACATGATGACCTTAAATGATTTTCTCTTGTGTCAGTTTTGGTAAACTTTAGGAGCTAGAAAATGGTCCCCTTTACAGAAATGTTCAAATTTACTGGCATTTCATATATTCTCTGCTATAACATTGTCCTGACTCTTTCTGTATATTCTTTACTTATGTTTTTGTTTTCCTTAATCAAAGTGTGTCTTTTAAATCTTTTCAAAGAAGATTCTTTGGACTTACTAAATCACCTCAATGTTATACGTTTTCTGTTGTATTAAGTTCTGCTCATATCTTTATTTATCTTTGTTCTATGTTCTCAGGGTTTATTGTTTTCATCTTCTGATGTCAATTAAAACTCTTGGTTATTCATTTTAATAAAACGTTTTACTTATAAAGATTTGAACTTTTGAAGATTCCAGCTTACTTGTAAGTTTCTAAGGGTCAGGTCCTCTCCATTGTTGCTGGCCTAAGGCTTAGTTCCCCATATAGCAATGTATATATTGACCTATTTTGCCCTCGACTTTCTGTGATCCCCTACATCTCACCTTTCTTTGCAGACAAGCCATTGGAAATACCCTTAACTTATTTCACAGCCAATAAGTCTTTGAAATAATGTGTATTTTGTAGAGAAATCTTCTTCTATAATTAGGCAGAAAATCTGGCCTGCCATAGTTTTCAAAACAGCATAATTTCACTCTTCTCAATGATTAATCTGTTGTATTACACAACCTTTGAGTATTTAGCTTTATCAATGACATGTCCTTTAAAAATGTTTTAGAGATCCTACCAGTCTTTGAAAACATCCTTGTGCCTTGTTTCAGTTCCAGTTTGATGTATATTTTCTGCCTTGCACCCGATTATTCCTACATCTGATGGATGGCCTTGGGAATCTAATTCTGGTATTGATTGTTTTTGCTGATTGTCTCCCCTTGTAGCTGCTTTCTTCATTATTGTGTAAATTTAGATCATGAGCTCATGTTTAGCTAAACAGCTGACCTTGTAAGAGGCTTAGGTGTGAACGCTCGTAAGATTCAGCAGAAAGTCGGCCAAGATTTATTTGTGTCCCTCCAGTGAGTGGCCCGCAGGGACCCCGTTTTCTACAAGTGTTGGTCCAATACTCCCTCTAGAGGCAGGGGACTCGGACAGGGCTGCTTTGCGGCCCCCGATCTGAGGCAGGGGCAGTGGGCGGCCTGTGGCCTGGGCAGGAGCCTCTCCGCGTGTGTCCCAGGGACCAATCTGCCTGCGAACTTCGGTCACCTGGCAGGAAGCTACGATGCCCAGACCTATGCTCAACTGTGCAGCGAGATGTACTGTGCGGACAGGTTCCACACACACTTCAAGTAAGAGGGCGGCCTGAGTGGAAAGGTGAGAGTTTGGGCAGCTGTGCAGACAAACAAGGCACCCTTTGTCCGGGGCCTAAATGCTTGTGAGACTCCACTGGGGCTGCCGGGCTCTGAGGGCCCTGCCCTGGGCCCCCTGCTCCCCTGCCCTTTGTTCAGTCACAGCAGAGATGGCTACACCCACTCCCTCAGTGAGGGCAGTGTTCCAACCTCCCTCAGCCCCGTCCCCTCTCCGCAGGTTACCATGGACTACAGAGGCTGCATTCTGAGGCCAGGTAATTCCGAGAATGCCAAGGGCAGACATGATGACCTTAAATGATTTCCTCTTGTGTCAGTTTTGGTAAACTTTAGGAGCTAGGAAATGGTCCCCTTTACAGAAATGTTCAAAGTTACTGGCATTTCATATATTCTCTGCTCTAACATTGTCCTGACTCTTTCTGTGTATTCTTTACTTATGTTTTTGTTTTCCTTTATCAAAGTGTGTCTTTTAAATCTTTTCAAAGAAGATTCTTTGGACTTACTAAATCACCTCAATTTTATACGTTTTCTGTTGTATTAAGTTCTGCTCATATCTTTATTTATCTTTTTTCTATGTTCTCAGGGTTTATTGTTTTCATATTCTGATGTCAATTAAAACACTTGGTTATTCATTTTAATAAATATTTTACTTATAAAGATTTGAACTTTTGAAGATTCCAGCTTACTTGTACGTTTCTAAGGGTCAGGTCCTCTCCATTGTTGCTGGCCTAAGGCTTAGTTCCCCATAAAGCAATGTATATATTGACCTATTTTGCCCTCGACTTTCTGTGATTCCCTACATCTCACCTTTCTTTGCAGACAAGCCATTGGAAATACCCTTAACTTATTTCACAGCCAATAAGTCTTTGAAATAATGTGTATTTTGTAGAGAAATCTTCTTCTATAATTAGGCAGAAAATCTGACCTGCCATAGTTTTCAAAACAGCATAATTTCACTCTTCTCAATGATTAATCTGTTGTATTACACAACCTTTGAGTATTTAGCTTTATCAATGACATGTCCTTTAAAAATGTTTTAGAGATCCTACCAGTCTTTGAAAACATCCTTGTGCCTTGTTTCAGTTCCAGTTTGATGTATATTTTCTGCCTTGCACCCGATTATTCCTACATCTGATGGATGGCCTTGGGAATCTAATTCTGGTATTGATTGTTTTTGCTGATTGTCTCCCCTTGTAGATGCTTTCTTCATTATTGTGTAAATTTAGATCATGAGCTCATGTTTAGCTAAACAGCTGACCTTGTAAGAGGCTTAGGTGTGAACGCTCGTAAGATTCAGCAGAAAGTCGGCCAAGATTTATGTGTCTCCCTCCAATGAGTGGCCCGCAGGGACCCCGTTTTCTACAAGTGTTGGTCCAATACTCCCTCTAGAGGCAGGGGACTCAGACAGGGCTGCTTTGCGGCCCCCGATCTGAGGCAGGGGCAGTGGGCGGCCTGTGTCACGGGCAGGAGCCTCTCCGCGTGTGTCCCAGGGACCAATCTGCCTGTGAACTTCGGTCACCTGGCTGGAAGCTAAGGTTCCCAGACCTATGCTCAGCTGTGCAGCGATGTGTACTGCGCGGACAGGTTCCACACACACTTCAAGTAAGAGGGCGGCCTGAGTGGAAAGGTGAGAGTTTGGGCACCTGTGCAGACAAAGAAGGCGCGCTTTAGCCTTGGCCTAAATGCTTGTGACACTCCACTGGGCCTGCCGGGCTCTGAGGGCCCTGCCCTGGGCCACCTGCTCCCCTGCCCTTTGTTCAGTCACAGCAGAGATGGCCACACCCACTCCCTCAGTGAGGGCAGTGTTCCACCCTCCCTCAGCCCCGCCCCCACTCCACAGGTTACCATGGACTACAGAGGCTGCATTCTGAGGCCAGGGCGTTCCGAGAATGCCAAGGGCAGACATGATGACCTTAAATGATTTTCTCTTGTGTCAGTTTTGGTAAACTTTAGGAGCTAGAAAATGGTCCCCTTTACAGAAATGTTCAAATTTACTGGCATTTCATATATTCTCTGCTATAACATTGTCCTGACTCTTTCTGTATATTCTTTACTTATGTTTTTGTTTTCCTTAATCAAAGTGTGTCTTTTAAATCTTTTCAAAGAAGATTCTTTGGACTTACTAAATCACCTCAATGTTATACGTTTTCTGTTGTATTAAGTTCTGCTCATATCTTTATTTATCTTTGTTCTATGTTCTCAGGGTTTATTGTTTTCATCTTCTGATGTCAATTAAAACTCTTGGTTATTCATTTTAATAAAACGTTTTACTTATAAAGATTTGAACTTTTGAAGATTCCAGCTTACTTGTAAGTTTCTAAGGGTCAGGTCCTCTCCATTGTTGCTGGCCTAAGGCTTAGTTCCCCATATAGCAATGTATATATTGACCTATTTTGCCCTCGACTTTCTGTGATCCCCTACATCTCACCTTTCTTTGCAGACAAGCCATTGGAAATACCCTTAACTTATTTCACAGCCAATAAGTCTTTGAAATAATGTGTATTTTGTAGAGAAATCTTCTTCTATAATTAGGCAGAAAATCTGGCCTGCCATAGTTTTCAAAACAGCATAATTTCACTCTTCTCAATGATTAATCTGTTGTATTACACAACCTTTGAGTATTTAGCTTTATCAATGACATGTCCTTTAAAAATGTTTTAGAGATCCTACCAGTCTTTGAAAACATCCTTGTGCCTTGTTTCAGTTCCAGTTTGATGTATATTTTCTGCCTTGCACCCGATTATTCCTACATCTGATGGATGGCCTTGGGAATCTAATTCTGGTATTGATTGTTTTTGCTGATTGTCTCCCCTTGTAGCTGCTTTCTTCATTATTGTGTAAATTTAGATCATGAGCTCATGTTTAGCTAAACAGCTGACCTTGTAAGAGGCTTAGGTGTGAACGCTCGTAAGATTCAGCAGAAAGTCGGCCAAGATTTATTTGTGTCCCTCCAGTGAGTGGCCCGCAGGGACCCCGTTTTCTACAAGTGTTGGTCCAATACTCCCTCTAGAGGCAGGGGACTCGGACAGGGCTGCTTTGCGGCCCCCGATCTGAGGCAGGGGCAGTGGGCGGCCTGTGGCCTGGGCAGGAGCCTCTCCGCGTGTGTCCCAGGGACCAATCTGCCTGCGAACTTCGGTCACCTGGCAGGAAGCTACGATGCCCAGACCTATGCTCAACTGTGCAGCGAGATGTACTGTGCGGACAGGTTCCACACACACTTCAAGTAAGAGGGCGGCCTGAGTGGAAAGGTGAGAGTTTGGGCAGCTGTGCAGACAAACAAGGCACCCTTTGTCCGGGGCCTAAATGCTTGTGAGACTCCACTGGGGCTGCCGGGCTCTGAGGGCCCTGCCCTGGGCCCCCTGCTCCCCTGCCCTTTGTTCAGTCACAGCAGAGATGGCTACACCCACTCCCTCAGTGAGGGCAGTGTTCCAACCTCCCTCAGCCCCGTCCCCTCTCCGCAGGTTACCATGGACTACAGAGGCTGCATTCTGAGGCCAGGTAATTCCGAGAATGCCAAGGGCAGACATGATGACCTTAAATGATTTCCTCTTGTGTCAGTTTTGGTAAACTTTAGGAGCTAGGAAATGGTCCCCTTTACAGAAATGTTCAAATTTACTGGCATTTCATATATGCTCTGCTCTAACATTGTCCTGACTCTTTCTGTGTATTCTTTACTTATGTTTTTGTTTTCCTTTATCAAAGTGTGTCTTTTAAATCTTTTCAAAGAAGATTCTTTGGACTTACTAAATCACCTCAATTTTATACGTTTTCTGTTGTATTAAGTTCTGCTCATATCTTTATTTATCTTTTTTCTATGTTCTCAGGGTTTATTGTTTTCATATTCTGATGTCAATTAAAACACTTGGTTATTCATTTTAATAAATATTTTACTTATAAAGATTTGAACTTTTGAAGATTCCAGCTTACTTGTACGTTTCTAAGGGTCAGGTCCTCTCCATTGTTGCTGGCCTAAGGCTTAGTTCCCCATAAAGCAATGTATATATTGACCTATTTTGCCCTCGACTTTCTGTGATTCCCTACATCTCACCTTTCTTTGCAGACAAGCCATTGGAAATACCCTTAACTTATTTCACAGCCAATAAGTCTTTGAAATAATGTGTATTTTGTAGAGAAATCTTCTTCTATAATTAGGCAGAAAATCTGACCTGCCATAGTTTTCAAAACAGCATAATTTCACTCTTCTCAATGATTAATCTGTTGTATTACACAACCTTTGAGTATTTAGCTTTATCAATGACATGTCCTTTAAAAATGTTTTAGAGATCCTACCAGTCTTTGAAAACATCCTTGTGCCTTGTTTCAGTTCCAGTTTGATGTATATTTTCTGCCTTGCACCCGATTATTCCTACATCTGATGGATGGCCTTGGGAATCTAATTCTGGTATTGATTGTTTTTGCTGATTGTCTCCCCTTGTAGATGCTTTCTTCATTATTGTGTAAATTTAGATCATGAGCTCATGTTTAGCTAAACAGCTGACCTTGTAAGAGGCTTAGGTGTGAACGCTCGTAAGATTCAGCAGAAAGTCGGCCAAGATTTATGTGTCTCCCTCCAATGAGTGGCCCGCAGGGACCCCGTTTTCTACAAGTGTTGGTCCAATACTCCCTCTAGAGGCAGGGGACTCAGACAGGGCTGCTTTGCGGCCCCCGATCTGAGGCAGGGGCAGTGGGCGGCCTGTGTCACGGGCAGGAGCCTCTCCGCGTGTGTCCCAGGGACCAATCTGCCTGTGAACTTCGGTCACCTGGCTGGAAGCTAAGGTTCCCAGACCTATGCTCAGCTGTGCAGCGATGTGTACTGCGCGGACAGGTTCCACACACACTTCAAGTAAGAGGGCGGCCTGAGTGGAAAGGTGAGAGTTTGGGCACCTGTGCAGACAAAGAAGGCGCGCTTTAGCCTTGGCCTAAATGCTTGTGACACTCCACTGGGCCTGCCGGGCTCTGAGGGCCCTGCCCTGGGCCACCTGCTCCCCTGCCCTTTGTTCAGTCACAGCAGAGATGGCCACACCCACTCCCTCAGTGAGGGCAGTGTTCCAACCTCCCTCAGCCCCGCCCCCACTCCACAGGTTACCATGGACTACAGAGGCTGCATTCTGAGGCCAGGGCGTTCCGAGAATGCCAAGGGCAGACATGATGACCTTAAATGATTTTCTCTTGTGTCAGTTTTGGTAAACTTTAGGAGCTAGAAAATGGTCCCCTTTACAGAAATGTTCAAATTTACTGGCATTTCATATATTCTCTGCTATAACATTGTCCTGACTCTTTCTGTATATTCTTTACTTATGTTTTTGTTTTCCTTAATCAAAGTGTGTCTTTTAAATCTTTTCAAAGAAGATTCTTTGGACTTACTAAATCACCTCAATGTTATACGTTTTCTGTTGTATTAAGTTCTGCTCATATCTTTATTTATCTTTGTTCTATGTTCTCAGGGTTTATTGTTTTCATCTTCTGATGTCAATTAAAACTCTTGGTTATTCATTTTAATAAAACGTTTTACTTATAAAGATTTGAACTTTTGAAGATTCCAGCTTACTTGTAAGTTTCTAAGGGTCAGGTCCTCTCCATTGTTGCTGGCCTAAGGCTTAGTTCCCCATATAGCAATGTATATATTGACCTATTTTGCCCTCGACTTTCTGTGATCCCCTACATCTCACCTTTCTTTGCAGACAAGCCATTGGAAATACCCTTAACTTATTTCACAGCCAATAAGTCTTTGAAATAATGTGTATTTTGTAGAGAAATCTTCTTCTATAATTAGGCAGAAAATCTGGCCTGCCATAGTTTTCAAAACAGCATAATTTCACTCTTCTCAATGATTAATCTGTTGTATTACACAACCTTTGAGTATTTAGCTTTATCAATGACATGTCCTTTAAAAATGTTTTAGAGATCCTACCAGTCTTTGAAAACATCCTTGTGCCTTGTTTCAGTTCCAGTTTGATGTATATTTTCTGCCTTGCACCCGATTATTCCTACATCTGATGGATGGCCTTGGGAATCTAATTCTGGTATTGATTGTTTTTGCTGATTGTCTCCCCTTGTAGCTGCTTTCTTCATTATTGTGTAAATTTAGATCATGAGCTCATGTTTAGCTAAACAGCTGACCTTGTAAGAGGCTTAGGTGTGAACGCTCGTAAGATTCAGCAGAAAGTCGGCCAAGATTTATTTGTGTCCCTCCAGTGAGTGGCCCGCAGGGACCCCGTTTTCTACAAGTGTTGGTCCAATACTCCCTCTAGAGGCAGGGGACTCGGACAGGGCTGCTTTGCGGCCCCCGATCTGAGGCAGGGGCAGTGGGCGGCCTGTGGCCTGGGCAGGAGCCTCTCCGCGTGTGTCCCAGGGACCAATCTGCCTGCGAACTTCGGTCACCTGGCAGGAAGCTACGATGCCCAGACCTATGCTCAACTGTGCAGCGAGATGTACTGTGCGGACAGGTTCCACACACACTTCAAGTAAGAGGGCGGCCTGAGTGGAAAGGTGAGAGTTTGGGCAGCTGTGCAGACAAACAAGGCACCCTTTGTCCGGGGCCTAAATGCTTGTGAGACTCCACTGGGGCTGCCGGGCTCTGAGGGCCCTGCCCTGGGCCCCCTGCTCCCCTGCCCTTTGTTCAGTCACAGCAGAGATGGCTACACCCACTCCCTCAGTGAGGGCAGTGTTCCAACCTCCCTCAGCCCCGTCCCCTCTCCGCAGGTTACCATGGACTACAGAGGCTGCATTCTGAGGCCAGGTAATTCCGAGAATGCCAAGGGCAGACATGATGACCTTAAATGATTTCCTCTTGTGTCAGTTTTGGTAAACTTTAGGAGCTAGGAAATGGTCCCCTTTACAGAAATGTTCAAAGTTACTGGCATTTCATATATTCTCTGCTCTAACATTGTCCTGACTCTTTCTGTGTATTCTTTACTTATGTTTTTGTTTTCCTTTATCAAAGTGTGTCTTTTAAATCTTTTCAAAGAAGATTCTTTGGACTTACTAAATCACCTCAATTTTATACGTTTTCTGTTGTATTAAGTTCTGCTCATATCTTTATTTATCTTTTTTCTATGTTCTCAGGGTTTATTGTTTTCATATTCTGATGTCAATTAAAACACTTGGTTATTCATTTTAATAAATATTTTACTTATAAAGATTTGAACTTTTGAAGATTCCAGCTTACTTGTACGTTTCTAAGGGTCAGGTCCTCTCCATTGTTGCTGGCCTAAGGCTTAGTTCCCCATAAAGCAATGTATATATTGACCTATTTTGCCCTCGACTTTCTGTGATTCCCTACATCTCACCTTTCTTTGCAGACAAGCCATTGGAAATACCCTTAACTTATTTCACAGCCAATAAGTCTTTGAAATAATGTGTATTTTGTAGAGAAATCTTCTTCTATAATTAGGCAGAAAATCTGACCTGCCATAGTTTTCAAAACAGCATAATTTCACTCTTCTCAATGATTAATCTGTTGTATTACACAACCTTTGAGTATTTAGCTTTATCAATGACATGTCCTTTAAAAATGTTTTAGAGATCCTACCAGTCTTTGAAAACATCCTTGTGCCTTGTTTCAGTTCCAGTTTGATGTATATTTTCTGCCTTGCACCCGATTATTCCTACATCTGATGGATGGCCTTGGGAATCTAATTCTGGTATTGATTGTTTTTGCTGATTGTCTCCCCTTGTAGATGCTTTCTTCATTATTGTGTAAATTTAGATCATGAGCTCATGTTTAGCTAAACAGCTGACCTTGTAAGAGGCTTAGGTGTGAACGCTCGTAAGATTCAGCAGAAAGTCGGCCAAGATTTATGTGTCTCCCTCCAATGAGTGGCCCGCAGGGACCCCGTTTTCTACAAGTGTTGGTCCAATACTCCCTCTAGAGGCAGGGGACTCAGACAGGGCTGCTTTGCGGCCCCCGATCTGAGGCAGGGGCAGTGGGCGGCCTGTGTCACGGGCAGGAGCCTCTCCGCGTGTGTCCCAGGGACCAATCTGCCTGTGAACTTCGGTCACCTGGCTGGAAGCTAAGGTTCCCAGACCTATGCTCAGCTGTGCAGCGATGTGTACTGCGCGGACAGGTTCCACACACACTTCAAGTAAGAGGGCGGCCTGAGTGGAAAGGTGAGAGTTTGGGCACCTGTGCAGACAAAGAAGGCGCGCTTTAGCCTTGGCCTAAATGCTTGTGACACTCCACTGGGCCTGCCGGGCTCTGAGGGCCCTGCCCTGGGCCACCTGCTCCCCTGCCCTTTGTTCAGTCACAGCAGAGATGGCCACACCCACTCCCTCAGTGAGGGCAGTGTTCCACCCTCCCTCAGCCCCGCCCCCACTCCACAGGTTACCATGGACTACAGAGGCTGCATTCTGAGGCCAGGGCGTTCCGAGAATGCCAAGGGCAGACATGATGACCTTAAATGATTTTCTCTTGTGTCAGTTTTGGTAAACTTTAGGAGCTAGAAAATGGTCCCCTTTACAGAAATGTTCAAATTTACTGGCATTTCATATATTCTCTGCTATAACATTGTCCTGACTCTTTCTGTATATTCTTTACTTATGTTTTTGTTTTCCTTAATCAAAGTGTGTCTTTTAAATCTTTTCAAAGAAGATTCTTTGGACTTACTAAATCACCTCAATGTTATACGTTTTCTGTTGTATTAAGTTCTGCTCATATCTTTATTTATCTTTGTTCTATGTTCTCAGGGTTTATTGTTTTCATCTTCTGATGTCAATTAAAACTCTTGGTTATTCATTTTAATAAAACGTTTTACTTATAAAGATTTGAACTTTTGAAGATTCCAGCTTACTTGTAAGTTTCTAAGGGTCAGGTCCTCTCCATTGTTGCTGGCCTAAGGCTTAGTTCCCCATATAGCAATGTATATATTGACCTATTTTGCCCTCGACTTTCTGTGATCCCCTACATCTCACCTTTCTTTGCAGACAAGCCATTGGAAATACCCTTAACTTATTTCACAGCCAATAAGTCTTTGAAATAATGTGTATTTTGTAGAGAAATCTTCTTCTATAATTAGGCAGAAAATCTGGCCTGCCATAGTTTTCAAAACAGCATAATTTCACTCTTCTCAATGATTAATCTGTTGTATTACACAACCTTTGAGTATTTAGCTTTATCAATGACATGTCCTTTAAAAATGTTTTAGAGATCCTACCAGTCTTTGAAAACATCCTTGTGCCTTGTTTCAGTTCCAGTTTGATGTATATTTTCTGCCTTGCACCCGATTATTCCTACATCTGATGGATGGCCTTGGGAATCTAATTCTGGTATTGATTGTTTTTGCTGATTGTCTCCCCTTGTAGCTGCTTTCTTCATTATTGTGTAAATTTAGATCATGAGCTCATGTTTAGCTAAACAGCTGACCTTGTAAGAGGCTTAGGTGTGAACGCTCGTAAGATTCAGCAGAAAGTCGGCCAAGATTTATTTGTGTCCCTCCAGTGAGTGGCCCGCAGGGACCCCGTTTTCTACAAGTGTTGGTCCAATACTCCCTCTAGAGGCAGGGGACTCGGACAGGGCTGCTTTGCGGCCCCCGATCTGAGGCAGGGGCAGTGGGCGGCCTGTGGCCTGGGCAGGAGCCTCTCCGCGTGTGTCCCAGGGACCAATCTGCCTGCGAACTTCGGTCACCTGGCAGGAAGCTACGATGCCCAGACCTATGCTCAACTGTGCAGCGAGATGTACTGTGCGGACAGGTTCCACACACACTTCAAGTAAGAGGGCGGCCTGAGTGGAAAGGTGAGAGTTTGGGCAGCTGTGCAGACAAACAAGGCACCCTTTGTCCGGGGCCTAAATGCTTGTGAGACTCCACTGGGGCTGCCGGGCTCTGAGGGCCCTGCCCTGGGCCCCCTGCTCCCCTGCCCTTTGTTCAGTCACAGCAGAGATGGCTACACCCACTCCCTCAGTGAGGGCAGTGTTCCAACCTCCCTCAGCCCCGTCCCCTCTCCGCAGGTTACCATGGACTACAGAGGCTGCATTCTGAGGCCAGGTAATTCCGAGAATGCCAAGGGCAGACATGATGACCTTAAATGATTTCCTCTTGTGTCAGTTTTGGTAAACTTTAGGAGCTAGGAAATGGTCCCCTTTACAGAAATGTTCAAAGTTACTGGCATTTCATATATTCTCTGCTCTAACATTGTCCTGACTCTTTCTGTGTATTCTTTACTTATGTTTTTGTTTTCCTTTATCAAAGTGTGTCTTTTAAATCTTTTCAAAGAAGATTCTTTGGACTTACTAAATCACCTCAATTTTATACGTTTTCTGTTGTATTAAGTTCTGCTCATATCTTTATTTATCTTTTTTCTATGTTCTCAGGGTTTATTGTTTTCATATTCTGATGTCAATTAAAACACTTGGTTATTCATTTTAATAAATATTTTACTTATAAAGATTTGAACTTTTGAAGATTCCAGCTTACTTGTACGTTTCTAAGGGTCAGGTCCTCTCCATTGTTGCTGGCCTAAGGCTTAGTTCCCCATAAAGCAATGTATATATTGACCTATTTTGCCCTCGACTTTCTGTGATTCCCTACATCTCACCTTTCTTTGCAGACAAGCCATTGGAAATACCCTTAACTTATTTCACAGCCAATAAGTCTTTGAAATAATGTGTATTTTGTAGAGAAATCTTCTTCTATAATTAGGCAGAAAATCTGACCTGCCATAGTTTTCAAAACAGCATAATTTCACTCTTCTCAATGATTAATCTGTTGTATTACACAACCTTTGAGTATTTAGCTTTATCAATGACATGTCCTTTAAAAATGTTTTAGAGATCCTACCAGTCTTTGAAAACATCCTTGTGCCTTGTTTCAGTTCCAGTTTGATGTATATTTTCTGCCTTGCACCCGATTATTCCTACATCTGATGGATGGCCTTGGGAATCTAATTCTGGTATTGATTGTTTTTGCTGATTGTCTCCCCTTGTAGATGCTTTCTTCATTATTGTGTAAATTTAGATCATGAGCTCATGTTTAGCTAAACAGCTGACCTTGTAAGAGGCTTAGGTGTGAACGCTCGTAAGATTCAGCAGAAAGTCGGCCAAGATTTATGTGTCTCCCTCCAATGAGTGGCCCGCAGGGACCCCGTTTTCTACAAGTGTTGGTCCAATACTCCCTCTAGAGGCAGGGGACTCAGACAGGGCTGCTTTGCGGCCCCCGATCTGAGGCAGGGGCAGTGGGCGGCCTGTGTCACGGGCAGGAGCCTCTCCGCGTGTGTCCCAGGGACCAATCTGCCTGTGAACTTCGGTCACCTGGCTGGAAGCTAAGGTTCCCAGACCTATGCTCAGCTGTGCAGCGATGTGTACTGCGCGGACAGGTTCCACACACACTTCAAGTAAGAGGGCGGCCTGAGTGGAAAGGTGAGAGTTTGGGCACCTGTGCAGACAAAGAAGGCGCGCTTTAGCCTTGGCCTAAATGCTTGTGACACTCCACTGGGCCTGCCGGGCTCTGAGGGCCCTGCCCTGGGCCACCTGCTCCCCTGCCCTTTGTTCAGTCACAGCAGAGATGGCCACACCCACTCCCTCAGTGAGGGCAGTGTTCCAACCTCCCTCAGCCCCGCCCCCACTCCACAGGTTACCATGGACTACAGAGGCTGCATTCTGAGGCCAGGGCGTTCCGAGAATGCCAAGGGCAGACATGATGACCTTAAATGATTTTCTCTTGTGTCAGTTTTGGTAAACTTTAGGAGCTAGAAAATGGTCCCCTTTACAGAAATGTTCAAATTTACTGGCATTTCATATATTCTCTGCTATAACATTGTCCTGACTCTTTCTGTATATTCTTTACTTATGTTTTTGTTTTCCTTAATCAAAGTGTGTCTTTTAAATCTTTTCAAAGAAGATTCTTTGGACTTACTAAATCACCTCAATGTTATACGTTTTCTGTTGTATTAAGTTCTGCTCATATCTTTATTTATCTTTGTTCTATGTTCTCAGGGTTTATTGTTTTCATCTTCTGATGTCAATTAAAACTCTTGGTTATTCATTTTAATAAAACGTTTTACTTATAAAGATTTGAACTTTTGAAGATTCCAGCTTACTTGTAAGTTTCTAAGGGTCAGGTCCTCTCCATTGTTGCTGGCCTAAGGCTTAGTTCCCCATATAGCAATGTATATATTGACCTATTTTGCCCTCGACTTTCTGTGATCCCCTACATCTCACCTTTCTTTGCAGACAAGCCATTGGAAATACCCTTAACTTATTTCACAGCCAATAAGTCTTTGAAATAATGTGTATTTTGTAGAGAAATCTTCTTCTATAATTAGGCAGAAAATCTGGCCTGCCATAGTTTTCAAAACAGCATAATTTCACTCTTCTCAATGATTAATCTGTTGTATTACACAACCTTTGAGTATTTAGCTTTATCAATGACATGTCCTTTAAAAATGTTTTAGAGATCCTACCAGTCTTTGAAAACATCCTTGTGCCTTGTTTCAGTTCCAGTTTGATGTATATTTTCTGCCTTGCACCCGATTATTCCTACATCTGATGGATGGCCTTGGGAATCTAATTCTGGTATTGATTGTTTTTGCTGATTGTCTCCCCTTGTAGCTGCTTTCTTCATTATTGTGTAAATTTAGATCATGAGCTCATGTTTAGCTAAACAGCTGACCTTGTAAGAGGCTTAGGTGTGAACGCTCGTAAGATTCAGCAGAAAGTCGGCCAAGATTTATTTGTGTCCCTCCAGTGAGTGGCCCGCAGGGACCCCGTTTTCTACAAGTGTTGGTCCAATACTCCCTCTAGAGGCAGGGGACTCGGACAGGGCTGCTTTGCGGCCCCCGATCTGAGGCAGGGGCAGTGGGCGGCCTGTGGCCTGGGCAGGAGCCTCTCCGCGTGTGTCCCAGGGACCAATCTGCCTGCGAACTTCGGTCACCTGGCAGGAAGCTACGATGCCCAGACCTATGCTCAACTGTGCAGCGAGATGTACTGTGCGGACAGGTTCCACACACACTTCAAGTAAGAGGGCGGCCTGAGTGGAAAGGTGAGAGTTTGGGCAGCTGTGCAGACAAACAAGGCACCCTTTGTCCGGGGCCTAAATGCTTGTGAGACTCCACTGGGGCTGCCGGGCTCTGAGGGCCCTGCCCTGGGCCCCCTGCTCCCCTGCCCTTTGTTCAGTCACAGCAGAGATGGCTACACCCACTCCCTCAGTGAGGGCAGTGTTCCAACCTCCCTCAGCCCCGTCCCCTCTCCGCAGGTTACCATGGACTACAGAGGCTGCATTCTGAGGCCAGGTAATTCCGAGAATGCCAAGGGCAGACATGATGACCTTAAATGATTTCCTCTTGTGTCAGTTTTGGTAAACTTTAGGAGCTAGGAAATGGTCCCCTTTACAGAAATGTTCAAAGTTACTGGCATTTCATATATTCTCTGCTCTAACATTGTCCTGACTCTTTCTGTGTATTCTTTACTTATGTTTTTGTTTTCCTTTATCAAAGTGTGTCTTTTAAATCTTTTCAAAGAAGATTCTTTGGACTTACTAAATCACCTCAATTTTATACGTTTTCTGTTGTATTAAGTTCTGCTCATATCTTTATTTATCTTTTTTCTATGTTCTCAGGGTTTATTGTTTTCATATTCTGATGTCAATTAAAACACTTGGTTATTCATTTTAATAAATATTTTACTTATAAAGATTTGAACTTTTGAAGATTCCAGCTTACTTGTACGTTTCTAAGGGTCAGGTCCTCTCCATTGTTGCTGGCCTAAGGCTTAGTTCCCCATAAAGCAATGTACATATTGACCTATTTTGCCCTCGACTTTCTGTGATTCCCTACATCTCACCTTTCTTTGCAGACAAGCCATTGGAAATACCCTTAACTTATTTCACAGCCAATAAGTCTTTGAAATAATGTGTATTTTGTAGAGAAATCTTCTTCTATAATTAGGCAGAAAATCTGACCTGCCATAGTTTTCAAAACAGCATAATTTCACTCTTCTCAATGATTAATCTGTTGTATTACACAACCTTTGAGTATTTAGCTTTATCAATGACATGTCCTTTAAAAATGTTTTAGAGATCCTACCAGTCTTTGAAAACATCCTTGTGCCTTGTTTCAGTTCCAGTTTGATGTATATTTTCTGCCTTGCACCCGATTATTCCTACATCTGATGGATGGCCTTGGGAATCTAATTCTGGTATTGATTGTTTTTGCTGATTGTCTCCCCTTGTAGATGCTTTCTTCATTATTGTGTAAATTTAGATCATGAGCTCATGTTTAGCTAAACAGCTGACCTTGTAAGAGGCTTAGGTGTGAACGCTCGTAAGATTCAGCAGAAAGTCGGCCAAGATTTATGTGTCTCCCTCCAATGAGTGGCCCGCAGGGACCCCGTTTTCTACAAGTGTTGGTCCAATACTCCCTCTAGAGGCAGGGGACTCAGACAGGGCTGCTTTGCGGCCCCCGATCTGAGGCAGGGGCAGTGGGCGGCCTGTGTCACGGGCAGGAGCCTCTCCGCGTGTGTCCCAGGGACCAATCTGCCTGTGAACTTCGGTCACCTGGCTGGAAGCTAAGGTTCCCAGACCTATGCTCAGCTGTGCAGCGATGTGTACTGCGCGGACAGGTTCCACACACACTTCAAGTAAGAGGGCGGCCTGAGTGGAAAGGTGAGAGTTTGGGCACCTGTGCAGACAAAGAAGGCGCGCTTTAGCCTTGGCCTAAATGCTTGTGACACTCCACTGGGCCTGCCGGGCTCTGAGGGCCCTGCCCTGGGCCACCTGCTCCCCTGCCCTTTGTTCAGTCACAGCAGAGATGGCCACACCCACTCCCTCAGTGAGGGCAGTGTTCCAACCTCCCTCAGCCCCGCCCCCACTCCACAGGTTACCATGGACTACAGAGGCTGCATTCTGAGGCCAGGGCGTTCCGAGAATGCCAAGGGCAGACATGATGACCTTAAATGATTTTCTCTTGTGTCAGTTTTGGTAAACTTTAGGAGCTAGAAAATGGTCCCCTTTACAGAAATGTTCAAATTTACTGGCATTTCATATATTCTCTGCTATAACATTGTCCTGACTCTTTCTGTATATTCTTTACTTATGTTTTTGTTTTCCTTAATCAAAGTGTGTCTTTTAAATCTTTTCAAAGAAGATTCTTTGGACTTACTAAATCACCTCAATGTTATACGTTTTCTGTTGTATTAAGTTCTGCTCATATCTTTATTTATCTTTGTTCTATGTTCTCAGGGTTTATTGTTTTCATCTTCTGATGTCAATTAAAACTCTTGGTTATTCATTTTAATAAAACGTTTTACTTATAAAGATTTGAACTTTTGAAGATTCCAGCTTACTTGTAAGTTTCTAAGGGTCAGGTCCTCTCCATTGTTGCTGGCCTAAGGCTTAGTTCCCCATATAGCAATGTATATATTGACCTATTTTGCCCTCGACTTTCTGTGATCCCCTACATCTCACCTTTCTTTGCAGACAAGCCATTGGAAATACCCTTAACTTATTTCACAGCCAATAAGTCTTTGAAATAATGTGTATTTTGTAGAGAAATCTTCTTCTATAATTAGGCAGAAAATCTGGCCTGCCATAGTTTTCAAAACAGCATAATTTCACTCTTCTCAATGATTAATCTGTTGTATTACACAACCTTTGAGTATTTAGCTTTATCAATGACATGTCCTTTAAAAATGTTTTAGAGATCCTACCAGTCTTTGAAAACATCCTTGTGCCTTGTTTCAGTTCCAGTTTGATGTATATTTTCTGCCTTGCACCCGATTATTCCTACATCTGATGGATGGCCTTGGGAATCTAATTCTGGTATTGATTGTTTTTGCTGATTGTCTCCCCTTGTAGATGCTTTCTTCATTATTGTGTAAATTTAGATCATGAGCTCATGTTTAGCTAAACAGCTGACCTTGTAAGAGGCTTAGGTGTGAACGCTCGTAAGATTCAGCAGAAAGTCGGCCAAGATTTATTTGTGTCCCTCCAGTGAGTGGCCCGCAGGGACCCCGTTTTCTACAAGTGTTGGTCCAATACTCCCTCTAGAGGCAGGGGACTCGGACAGGGCTGCTTTGCGGCCCCCGATCTGAGGCAGGGGCAGTGGGCGGCCTGTGGCCTGGGCAGGAGCCTCTCCGCGTGTGTCCCAGGGACCAATCTGCCTGCGAACTTCGGTCACCTGGCAGGAAGCTACGATGCCCAGACCTATGCTCAACTGTGCAGCGAGATGTACTGTGCGGACAGGTTCCACACACACTTCAAGTAAGAGGGCGGCCTGAGTGGAAAGGTGAGAGTTTGGGCAGCTGTGCAGACAAACAAGGCACCCTTTGTCCGGGGCCTAAATGCTTGTGAGACTCCACTGGGGCTGCCGGGCTCTGAGGGCCCTGCCCTGGGCCCCCTGCTCCCCTGCCCTTTGTTCAGTCACAGCAGAGATGGCTACACCCACTCCCTCAGTGAGGGCAGTGTTCCAACCTCCCTCAGCCCCGTCCCCTCTCCGCAGGTTACCATGGACTACAGAGGCTGCATTCTGAGGCCAGGTAATTCCGAGAATGCCAAGGGCAGACATGATGACCTTAAATGATTTCCTCTTGTGTCAGTTTTGGTAAACTTTAGGAGCTAGGAAATGGTCCCCTTTACAGAAATGTTCAAAGTTACTGGCATTTCATATATTCTCTGCTCTAACATTGTCCTGACTCTTTCTGTGTATTCTTTACTTATGTTTTTGTTTTCCTTTATCAAAGTGTGTCTTTTAAATCTTTTCAAAGAAGATTCTTTGGACTTACTAAATCACCTCAATTTTATACGTTTTCTGTTGTATTAAGTTCTGCTCATATCTTTATTTATCTTTTTTCTATGTTCTCAGGGTTTATTGTTTTCATATTCTGATGTCAATTAAAACACTTGGTTATTCATTTTAATAAATATTTTACTTATAAAGATTTGAACTTTTGAAGATTCCAGCTTACTTGTACGTTTCTAAGGGTCAGGTCCTCTCCATTGTTGCTGGCCTAAGGCTTAGTTCCCCATAAAGCAATGTATATATTGACCTATTTTGCCCTCGACTTTCTGTGATTCCCTACATCTCACCTTTCTTTGCAGACAAGCCATTGGAAATACCCTTAACTTATTTCACAGCCAATAAGTCTTTGAAATAATGTGTATTTTGTAGAGAAATCTTCTTCTATAATTAGGCAGAAAATCTGACCTGCCATAGTTTTCAAAACAGCATAATTTCACTCTTCTCAATGATTAATCTGTTGTATTACACAACCTTTGAGTATTTAGCTTTATCAATGACATGTCCTTTAAAAATGTTTTAGAGATCCTACCAGTCTTTGAAAACATCCTTGTGCCTTGTTTCAGTTCCAGTTTGATGTATATTTTCTGCCTTGCACCCGATTATTCCTACATCTGATGGATGGCCTTGGGAATCTAATTCTGGTATTGATTGTTTTTGCTGATTGTCTCCCCTTGTAGATGCTTTCTTCATTATTGTGTAAATTTAGATCATGAGCTCATGTTTAGCTAAACAGCTGACCTTGTAAGAGGCTTAGGTGTGAACGCTCGTAAGATTCAGCAGAAAGTCGGCCAAGATTTATGTGTCTCCCTCCAATGAGTGGCCCGCAGGGACCCCGTTTTCTACAAGTGTTGGTCCAATACTCCCTCTAGAGGCAGGGGACTCAGACAGGGCTGCTTTGCGGCCCCCGATCTGAGGCAGGGGCAGTGGGCGGCCTGTGTCACGGGCAGGAGCCTCTCCGCGTGTGTCCCAGGGACCAATCTGCCTGTGAACTTCGGTCACCTGGCTGGAAGCTAAGGTTCCCAGACCTATGCTCAGCTGTGCAGCGATGTGTACTGCGCGGACAGGTTCCACACACACTTCAAGTAAGAGGGCGGCCTGAGTGGAAAGGTGAGAGTTTGGGCACCTGTGCAGACAAAGAAGGCGCGCTTTAGCCTTGGCCTAAATGCTTGTGACACTCCACTGGGCCTGCCGGGCTCTGAGGGCCCTGCCCTGGGCCACCTGCTCCCCTGCCCTTTGTTCAGTCACAGCAGAGATGGCCACACCCACTCCCTCAGTGAGGGCAGTGTTCCAACCTCCCTCAGCCCCGCCCCCACTCCACAGGTTACCATGGACTACAGAGGCTGCATTCTGAGGCCAGGGCGTTCCGAGAATGCCAAGGGCAGACATGATGACCTTAAATGATTTTCTCTTGTGTCAGTTTTGGTAAACTTTAGGAGCTAGAAAATGGTCCCCTTTACAGAAATGTTCAAATTTACTGGCATTTCATATATTCTCTGCTATAACATTGTCCTGACTCTTTCTGTATATTCTTTACTTATGTTTTTGTTTTCCTTAATCAAAGTGTGTCTTTTAAATCTTTTCAAAGAAGATTCTTTGGACTTACTAAATCACCTCAATGTTATACGTTTTCTGTTGTATTAAGTTCTGCTCATATCTTTATTTATCTTTGTTCTATGTTCTCAGGGTTTATTGTTTTCATCTTCTGATGTCAATTAAAACTCTTGGTTATTCATTTTAATAAAACGTTTTACTTATAAAGATTTGAACTTTTGAAGATTCCAGCTTACTTGTAAGTTTCTAAGGGTCAGGTCCTCTCCATTGTTGCTGGCCTAAGGCTTAGTTCCCCATATAGCAATGTATATATTGACCTATTTTGCCCTCGACTTTCTGTGATCCCCTACATCTCACCTTTCTTTGCAGACAAGCCATTGGAAATACCCTTAACTTATTTCACAGCCAATAAGTCTTTGAAATAATGTGTATTTTGTAGAGAAATCTTCTTCTATAATTAGGCAGAAAATCTGGCCTGCCATAGTTTTCAAAACAGCATAATTTCACTCTTCTCAATGATTAATCTGTTGTATTACACAACCTTTGAGTATTTAGCTTTATCAATGACATGTCCTTTAAAAATGTTTTAGAGATCCTACCAGTCTTTGAAAACATCCTTGTGCCTTGTTTCAGTTCCAGTTTGATGTATATTTTCTGCCTTGCACCCGATTATTCCTACATCTGATGGATGGCCTTGGGAATCTAATTCTGGTATTGATTGTTTTTGCTGATTGTCTCCCCTTGTAGCTGCTTTCTTCATTATTGTGTAAATTTAGATCATGAGCTCATGTTTAGCTAAACAGCTGACCTTGTAAGAGGCTTAGGTGTGAACGCTCGTAAGATTCAGCAGAAAGTCGGCCAAGATTTATTTGTGTCCCTCCAGTGAGTGGCCCGCAGGGACCCCGTTTTCTACAAGTGTTGGTCCAATACTCCCTCTAGAGGCAGGGGACTCGGACAGGGCTGCTTTGCGGCCCCCGATCTGAGGCAGGGGCAGTGGGCGGCCTGTGGCCTGGGCAGGAGCCTCTCCGCGTGTGTCCCAGGGACCAATCTGCCTGCGAACTTCGGTCACCTGGCAGGAAGCTACGATGCCCAGACCTATGCTCAACTGTGCAGCGAGATGTACTGTGCGGACAGGTTCCACACACACTTCAAGTAAGAGGGCGGCCTGAGTGGAAAGGTGAGAGTTTGGGCAGCTGTGCAGACAAACAAGGCACCCTTTGTCCGGGGCCTAAATGCTTGTGAGACTCCACTGGGGCTGCCGGGCTCTGAGGGCCCTGCCCTGGGCCCCCTGCTCCCCTGCCCTTTGTTCAGTCACAGCAGAGATGGCTACACCCACTCCCTCAGTGAGGGCAGTGTTCCAACCTCCCTCAGCCCCGTCCCCTCTCCGCAGGTTACCATGGACTACAGAGGCTGCATTCTGAGGCCAGGTAATTCCGAGAATGCCAAGGGCAGACATGATGACCTTAAATGATTTCCTCTTGTGTCAGTTTTGGTAAACTTTAGGAGCTAGGAAATGGTCCCCTTTACAGAAATGTTCAAAGTTACTGGCATTTCATATATTCTCTGCTCTAACATTGTCCTGACTCTTTCTGTGTATTCTTTACTTATGTTTTTGTTTTCCTTTATCAAAGTGTGTCTTTTAAATCTTTTCAAAGAAGATTCTTTGGACTTACTAAATCACCTCAATTTTATACGTTTTCTGTTGTATTAAGTTCTGCTCATATCTTTATTTATCTTTTTTCTATGTTCTCAGGGTTTATTGTTTTCATATTCTGATGTCAATTAAAACACTTGGTTATTCATTTTAATAAATATTTTACTTATAAAGATTTGAACTTTTGAAGATTCCAGCTTACTTGTACGTTTCTAAGGGTCAGGTCCTCTCCATTGTTGCTGGCCTAAGGCTTAGTTCCCCATAAAGCAATGTATATATTGACCTATTTTGCCCTCGACTTTCTGTGATTCCCTACATCTCACCTTTCTTTGCAGACAAGCCATTGGAAATACCCTTAACTTATTTCACAGCCAATAAGTCTTTGAAATAATGTGTATTTTGTAGAGAAATCTTCTTCTATAATTAGGCAGAAAATCTGACCTGCCATAGTTTTCAAAACAGCATAATTTCACTCTTCTCAATGATTAATCTGTTGTATTACACAACCTTTGAGTATTTAGCTTTATCAATGACATGTCCTTTAAAAATGTTTTAGAGATCCTACCAGTCTTTGAAAACATCCTTGTGCCTTGTTTCAGTTCCAGTTTGATGTATATTTTCTGCCTTGCACCCGATTATTCCTACATCTGATGGATGGCCTTGGGAATCTAATTCTGGTATTGATTGTTTTTGCTGATTGTCTCCCCTTGTAGATGCTTTCTTCATTATTGTGTAAATTTAGATCATGAGCTCATGTTTAGCTAAACAGCTGACCTTGTAAGAGGCTTAGGTGTGAACGCTCGTAAGATTCAGCAGAAAGTCGGCCAAGATTTATGTGTCTCCCTCCAATGAGTGGCCCGCAGGGACCCCGTTTTCTACAAGTGTTGGTCCAATACTCCCTCTAGAGGCAGGGGACTCAGACAGGGCTGCTTTGCGGCCCCCGATCTGAGGCAGGGGCAGTGGGCGGCCTGTGTCACGGGCAGGAGCCTCTCCGCGTGTGTCCCAGGGACCAATCTGCCTGTGAACTTCGGTCACCTGGCTGGAAGCTAAGGTTCCCAGACCTATGCTCAGCTGTGCAGCGATGTGTACTGCGCGGACAGGTTCCACACACACTTCAAGTAAGAGGGCGGCCTGAGTGGAAAGGTGAGAGTTTGGGCACCTGTGCAGACAAAGAAGGCGCGCTTTAGCCTTGGCCTAAATGCTTGTGACACTCCACTGGGCCTGCCGGGCTCTGAGGGCCCTGCCCTGGGCCACCTGCTCCCCTGCCCTTTGTTCAGTCACAGCAGAGATGGCCACACCCACTCCCTCAGTGAGGGCAGTGTTCCACCCTCCCTCAGCCCCGCCCCCACTCCACAGGTTACCATGGACTACAGAGGCTGCATTCTGAGGCCAGGGCGTTCCGAGAATGCCAAGGGCAGACATGATGACCTTAAATGATTTTCTCTTGTGTCAGTTTTGGTAAACTTTAGGAGCTAGAAAATGGTCCCCTTTACAGAAATGTTCAAATTTACTGGCATTTCATATATTCTCTGCTATAACATTGTCCTGACTCTTTCTGTATATTCTTTACTTATGTTTTTGTTTTCCTTAATCAAAGTGTGTCTTTTAAATCTTTTCAAAGAAGATTCTTTGGACTTACTAAATCACCTCAATGTTATACGTTTTCTGTTGTATTAAGTTCTGCTCATATCTTTATTTATCTTTGTTCTATGTTCTCAGGGTTTATTGTTTTCATCTTCTGATGTCAATTAAAACTCTTGGTTATTCATTTTAATAAAACGTTTTACTTATAAAGATTTGAACTTTTGAAGATTCCAGCTTACTTGTAAGTTTCTAAGGGTCAGGTCCTCTCCATTGTTGCTGGCCTAAGGCTTAGTTCCCCATATAGCAATGTATATATTGACCTATTTTGCCCTCGACTTTCTGTGATCCCCTACATCTCACCTTTCTTTGCAGACAAGCCATTGGAAATACCCTTAACTTATTTCACAGCCAATAAGTCTTTGAAATAATGTGTATTTTGTAGAGAAATCTTCTTCTATAATTAGGCAGAAAATCTGGCCTGCCATAGTTTTCAAAACAGCATAATTTCACTCTTCTCAATGATTAATCTGTTGTATTACACAACCTTTGAGTATTTAGCTTTATCAATGACATGTCCTTTAAAAATGTTTTAGAGATCCTACCAGTCTTTGAAAACATCCTTGTGCCTTGTTTCAGTTCCAGTTTGAT